>NW_027448501.1:0-36294 GCF_038048845.1 Mixophyes fleayi
ATTCATGATTCAAATTATGATTCAATTCATGATTCATGATTAATGATTCGATTCATGATTCATGATTCATGATTCAATTCATGATTCATGATTCATGATTCAATTCATGATTCAATTCATGATTCGTGATTCATGATTCAATTCATGATTCATGATTAATGATTCGATTCATGATTCATGATTAATGATTCGATTCATGATTCATGATTCAATTCATGATTCTTGATTCATGATTCAAGATTCGATTCATGATTCATGATTCAAGATTCAATTCATAATTCATGATTCATGATTCAATTCATGATTCATGATTCATGATTTATGATTCAATTCATGATTCATGATTCAATTCATGATTCGATTCCTGATTCATTTCATGATTCATGATTCGATTTATGAATCTTGATTCATGATTCAATTCATGATTCATGATTCAATTCATGATTCATGATTCAATTCTTGATTCAATTCATGATTCAATTCATGATTCATGATTCTTTTCTTGATTCAATTCATGATTCATGATTTGATTCAATTCATGATTCAATTCATGATTCATGATTCAATTCATGATTCATGATTCATGATTCAATTCATGATTCATTATTCATGATTCATTATTCATTATTCGATTCATGATTCAATTCATGATTCATGATTCAAGATTCATGATTCAATTCATGATTCATGATTCGATTCATGAATCTTGATTCATGATTCATGATTCGATTCATGATTCATGATTCATGATTCAATTCATGATTCATGATTCATGATTCAATTCATGATTCATAATTCAATTCATGATTCATGATTCATGATTCAATTCATGATTTATGATATGATTCATGATTCATGATTCATGATTCATGATTCATGATTCAATTCATAATTCAATTCATGATTCATGATTCAATTCATGATTCATGATTCAATTCATGATTCATAATTCATGATTCATGATTCAATTCATGATTCATGATTCAATTCATTATTCATGATTCATGATTCAATTCATGATTCATGATTCAATTCATGATTCATGATTCATGATTCAATTCATGATTTATGATATGATTCATGATTCATGATTCATGATTCAATTCATGATTCATGATTCATGATTCAATTCATAATTCAATTCATGATTCATGATTCATGATTCAATTCATGATTCATGATTCAATTCATGATTCATAGATCATGATTCATGATTCAATTCATGATTCATGATTCATGATTTAATTCATGATTCATGATTCAATTCATGATTCATGATTCAATTCATGATTCATGATTCAATTCATGATTTGATTCCTGATTTAATTCATGATTCATTATTCGATTTATGATTCATGATTCAATTCATGATTCATGATTCATGAATCAATTCATGATTCATGATTCATGATTCATGATTCAATTCATGATTCATGATTCATGATTCAATTCATGATTCAATTCATAATTCATGATTCAATTCATGTTTTAATTCATGATTCATGATTCAATTTATGATTCATGATTCATGATTCAATTCATGATTCAATTCATGATTCATGATTCGATTCATGATTCATGATTCATGATTTAAATTATGATTCAATTCATGATTCATGATTCATGATTAATGATTCAATTCAAGATTCATGATTCGAATTATGATTCATGATTCAATTCATGATTCATGATTCATGATTCATGATTCAATTCATGATTCATGATTCATGATTCATGATTCAATTCATGATTCATGATTCATGATTAAATTCATGATTCAATTTATGATTCATGATTCATGATTCAATTCATGATTCAATTCATGATTCATGATTCAAGATTCGATTCATGATTCATGATTCAATTCATAATTCATGATTCATGATTCAATTCATGATTCATGATTCATGATTTAATTCATGATTCATGATTCAATTCATGATTCATGATTCAATTCATGATTCATGATTTATGATTCATGATTCAATTCATAATTCATGATTTATTTCATGATTTATGATTCATTACTCATGATTCAATTCATTAATCATGATTCATGATTCGATTCATGATTCATGATTCAATTCATGATTCAATTCATGATTCAATTCATGATTCATGATTCATGATTCAATTTATGATTCATGATTCATGATTCAATTCATGATCCATGATTCAATTCATGATTCAATTCATGATTCATGATTCAATTTATGATTCATGATTCATGATTCAATTTATGATTCATGATTCATGATTCAATTAATGATTCAATTCATGATTCATGATTCGATTCATGATTCATGATTCATGATTCAATTCATGATTCAATTCATGATTCAATTCATGATTCATGATTCATGATTGGATTCATGATTCATGATTCATTTCATGATTCATGATTCAAATTATGATTCAATTCATGATTCTTGATTCATGATTAATGATTCAATTCATGATTCAATTCAAGATTCATGATTCGATTCATGATTCATGATTCAATTCATGATTTATGATTCATGATTCAATTCATGATTCATGATTCATGATTCAATTCATGATTCTTGATTCATGATTTATGATTCGATTCATGATTCATTATTTAATTCATGATTTATGATTCATTACTCATGATTCAATTCATTAATCATGATTCATGATTCGATTCATGATTCATGATTCATGATTCAATTCATGATTTATGATTCAATTCATGATTCATGATTCAATTCATGATTCATGATTCAATTCATGATTCAATTCATGATTCATGATTCATGATTCAATTCATGATTCAATTCATGATTCAATTCATCATTCATGATTTGATTCATGATTCATGATTCATGATTCAATTCATGATTTAATTC
Source organism: Mixophyes fleayi (assembly GCF_038048845.1). Lineage (NCBI taxonomy): Eukaryota > Metazoa > Chordata > Amphibia > Anura > Limnodynastidae > Mixophyes > Mixophyes fleayi. The sequence continues at coordinate 2,871 of NW_027448501.1, forward strand.
ATGATTCATGATTCATGATTGGATTCATGATTCATGATTCAATTCATGATTCGAATTATGATTCAATTCATGATTCTTGATTCATGAGTAATGATTCAATTCATGATTCGATTCAAGATTCATGATTCGATTCATGATTCATGATTCTTGATTCATGATTAATGATTCAATTCATGATTCGATTCAAGATTCATGATTCAATTCATGATTCATGATTCATGATTCATGATTCAATTCATGATTCATGATTCATGATTCAATTCATGATTCAATTTATGATTCATGATTCATGATTGAATTCATGATTCATGATTCAATTCATGATTCAATTCATGATTCATGATTCATGATTCATGATTCATGATTCAATTCATGATTCAATTCATGATTCAATTCATGATTCATGATTCAATTTATGATTCATGATTCATGATTCAATTCATGATTCAATTCATGATTCATGATTCAATTCATGATTCATGATTCATGATTCATGATTCAATTCATGATTCAATTCATGATTCATGATTCATGATTTAATTCATGATTCAAATTATGATTCAATTCATGATTCTTGATTCATGATTAATGATTCAATTCATGATTCGATTCAAGATTCATGATTCGATTCATGATTCATGATTCAATTCATGATTCATGATTCATGATTCATGATTCAATTCATGATTCATGATTCATGATTCAATTCATGATTCAATTTATGATTCATGATTCATGATTTAATTCATGATTCAATTCATGATTCATGATTCAAGATTCGATTCATGATTCATGATTTATGATTCATGATTCAATTCATAATTCATGATTCGATTCATGATTCTTTATTCATGATTTATGATTCGATTCATGATTCATGATTTAATTCATGATTTATGATTCATGATTCAATTCATCATTCGATTCCTAAATCATTTCATGATTCATGATTAGATTTATGATTCTTGATTCGACTCATGATTCATGATGCAATTCATGACTCAATTCATCATTCGATTCCTAAATCATTTCATGATTCATGATTAGATTTATGATTCTTGATTCGACTCATGATTCATGATGCAATTCATGATTGAATTCATGATTCATGATTCGATTCATGATTCATGATTCAATTCATGATTCATGATTCAATTCATGATTCATGATTCGATATATGAATTATGATTCAATTCATGATTCATGATTTAAGATTCATGATTCAATTCATGATTCATGATTCGAATTATGAATCTTAATTCATGATTCACGATTCGATTCATGATTCATGATTCAATTCATGATTCATGATTCATGATTCAAATTAAGATTCAATTCAAGATTCATGATTCGATTCATGATTGATGATTCAATTCAAGATTCATGATTCGATTCATGATTGATGATTCAATTCATGATTCATGATTCATGATTCATGATTCAATTCATGATTCATGATTCTTGATTGATGATTCAATTCATGATTCATGATTCATGATTGATTCATGATTCAATTCATGATTTGATTCCTGATTCATTTCATGATTCATGATTCGATTTATGATTCTTGATTCATGATTCAATTCATGAATCATGATTCATGATTCAATTCATGATTCATGATTCATGATTCAATTCATGATTCAATTCATGATTCAATTCATGATTCATGATTCTTTTCTTGATTCAATTCATGATTCATGATTCGATTCATGATTCATGATTCGATTTATGATTCATGTTTCAATTCATGATTCATGATTCATGATTCATTATTCATGATTCGAATCATGATTCAATTCATGATTCATGATTCGATTCATGAATCTTGATTCATGTTTCATGATTCGATTCATGATTCATGATTCATGATTCAATTCATGATTCATGATTCAATTCATGATTCATAATTCAATTCATGATTCATGATTCATGATTCAATTCATGATTTATGATTCAATTCATGATTCATAATTCATGATTCATGAATCAATTCATGATTCATGATTCCTGATTTAATTCATGATTCATGATTCAATTCATGATTCATGATTCATGATTCAATTCATGATTTATGATTCAATTCATGATTCATAATTCATGATTCATGAATCAATTCATGATTCATGATTCCTGATTTAATTCATGATTCATGATTCAATTCATGATTCATGATTCAATTCATGATTTGATTCCTGATTTAATTCATGATTCATGATTCGATTTATGATTCATGATTCAATTCATGATTCATGATTCATGAATCAATTCATGATTCATGATTCATGATTCATGATTCAATTCATGATTCATGATTCATGATTCAATTCATGATTCAATTCATGATTCATGATTTAATTCATGTTTTAATTCATGATTCATGATTCAATTTATGATTCATGATTCATGATTCAATTCATGATTCAATTCATGATTCAATTCATGATTCATGATTCATGATTTCAATTATGATTCAATTCATGATTCATGATTCATGATTAATGATTCAATTCATGATTCATGATTCATGATTCAATTCATAATTCAATTCATGATTCATGATTCATGATTCAATTCATGATTCATGATTCAATTCATGATTCATAATTCATGATTCATGAATCAATTCATGATTCATGATTCCTGATTTAATTCATGATTCATGATTCAATTCATGATTCATGATTCAATTCATGATTTGATTCCTGATTTAATTCATGATTCATGATTCGATTTATGATTCATGATTCAATTCATGATTCATGATTCATGAATCAATTCATGATTCATGATTCATGATTCATGATTCAATTCATGATTCATGATTCATGATTCAATTCATGATTCAATTCATGATTCATGATTTAATTCATGTTTTAATTCATGATTCATGATTCAATTTATGATTCATGATTCATGATTCAATTCATGATTCAATTCATGATTCATGATTCGATTCATGATTCATGATTCAATTCATGATTCAATTCATGATTCAATTCATGATTCATGATTCATGATTTCAATTATTATTCAATTCATGATTCATGATTCATGATTAATGATTCAATTCATGATTCAATTCAAGATTCATGATTCGAAATATGATTCATGATTCAATTCATGATTCATGATTCGATTCATGATTCTTGATTCATGATTTATGATTCGATTCATGATTCATGATTTAATTCATGATTTATGATTCATTACTCATGATTCAATTCATTAATGATGATTCATGATTCATAATTCAATTCATGATTCAATTTATGATTCATGATTCATGATTCAATTCATGATTCAATTCATGATTCATGATTCAAGATTCGATTCATGATTCATGATTCAATTCATAATTCATGATTCGTGATTCAATTCATGATTCATGATTCATGATTCAATTCATGATTCATAATTCATGATTCAATTCATGATTCATGATTCATGATTCAATTCATGATTCATGATTCAATTCATGATTCATGATTCATGATTTAATTCATGATTCGTGATTTATGATTCATGATTCAATTCATAATTCATGATTCGATTCATGATTCATGATTTATTTCATGATTTATGATTCATTACTCATGATTCAATTCATTAATCATGATTCAATTCATTAATCATGATTCATGATTCGATTCATGATTCATGATTCAATTCATGTTTCATAATTCATGATTCATGATTCAATTCATGATTCATGATTCATGATTGATGATTCAATTCATGATTCATGATTCAATTCATGATTCATGATTCAATTCATCATTCGATTCCTAAATCATTTCATGATTCATGATTCGATTCATGATTCATGATTCAAATTAAGATTCAATTCATGATTCATGATTCATGATTCAATTCATGATTCATGATTCATGATTCAATTCATGATTCATGATTTAATTCATGATTCGATTCCTGATTCATTTCATGATTCATGATTCGATTTATGATTCTTGATTCATGATTCAATTCATGAATCATGATTCATGATTCAATTCATGATTCATGATTCATGATTCAATTCATGATTCAATTCATGATTCATGATTCTTTTCTTGATTCAATTCATGATTCATGATTCGATTCATGATTCATGATTCGATTTATGATTCATGTTTCAATTCATGATTCATGATTCATGATTCATTATTCATGATTCGAATCATGATTCAATTCATGATTCATGATTCGATTCATGAATCTTGATTCATGTTTCATGATTCGATTCATGATTCATGATTCATGATTCAATTCATGATTCATGATTCATGATTCAATTCATGATTCATAATTCAATTCATGATTCATGATTCATGATTCAATTCATGATTTATGATTCAATTCATGATTCATAATTCATGATTCATGAATCAATTCATGATTCATGATTCCTGATTTAATTCATGATTCATGATTCAATTCATGATTCATGATTCAATTCATGATTTGATTCCTGATTTAATTCATGATTCATGATTCGATTTATGATTCATGATTCAATTCATGATTCATGATTCATGAATCAATTCATGATTCATGATTCATGATTCATGATTCAATTCATGATTCATGATTCATGATTCAATTCATGATTCAATTCATGATTCATGATTTAATTCATGTTTTAATTCATGATTCATGATTCAATTTATGATTCATGATTCATGATTCAATTCATGATTCAATTCATGATTCATGATTCGATTCATGATTCATGATTCAATTCATGATTCAATTCATGATTCAATTCATGATTCATGATTCATGATTAATGATTCAATTCATGATTCATGATTCATGATTAATGATTCAATTCATGATTCATGATTCATGATTAATGATTCAATTCATGATTCATGATTCATGATTCAATTCATAATTCAATTCATGATTCATGATTCATGATTCAATTCATGATTCATGATTCAATTCATGATTCATGATTCCTGATTTAATTCATGATTCATGATTCAATTCATGATTCATGATTCAATTCATGATTTGATTCCTGATTTAATTCATGATTCATGATTCGATTTATGATTCATGATTCAATTCATGATTCATGATTCATGAATCAATTCATGATTCATGATTCATGATTCATGATTCAATTCATGATTCATGATTCATGATTCAATTCATGATTCAATTCATGATTCATGATTTAATTCATGTTTTAATTCATGATTCATGATTCAATTCATGATTCATGATTCATGATTCAATTCATGATTCAATTCATGATTCATGATTCGATTCATGATTCATGATTCATGATTCAATTCATGATTCAATTCATGATTCAATTCATGATTCATGATTCATGATTTCAATTATGATTCAATTCATGATTCATGATTCATGATTAATGATTCAATTCATGATTCAATTCAAGATTCATGATTCGAAATATGATTCATGATTCAATTCATGATTCATGATTCGATTCATGATTCTTGATTCATGATTTATGATGCGATTCATGATTCATGATTTAATTCATGATTTATGATTCATTACTCATGATTCAATTCATTAATGATGATTCATGATTCATGATTCAATTCATGATTCAATTCATGATTCATGATTTAATTCATGTTTTAATTCATGATTCATGATTCAATTTATGATTCATGATTCATGATTCAATTCATGATTCAATTCATGATTCATGATTCGATTCATGATTCATGATTCATGATTCAATTCATGATTCAATTCATGATTCAATTCATGATTCATGATTCATGATTAATGATTCAATTCATGATTCATGATTCATGATTAATGATTCAATTCATGATTCATGATTCATGATTAATGATTCAATTCATGATTCATGATTCATGATTCAATTCATAATTCAATTCATGATTCATGATTCATGATTCAATTCATGATTCATGATTCAATTCATGATTCATAATTCATGATTCATGAATCAATTCATGATTCATGATTCCTGATTTAATTCATGATTCATGATTCAATTCATGATTCATGATTCAATTCATGATTTGATTCCTGATTTAATTCATGATTCATGATTCGATTTATGATTCATGATTCAATTCATGATTCATGATTCATGAATCAATTCATGATTCATGATTCATGATTCATGATTCAATTCATGATTCATGATTCATGATTCAATTCATGATTCAATTCATGATTCATGATTTAATTCATGTTTTAATTCATGATTCATGATTCAATTTATGATTCATGATTCATGATTCAATTCATGATTCAATTCATGATTCATGATTCGATTCATGATTCATGATTCATGATTCAATTCATGATTCAATTCATGATTCAATTCATGATTCATGATTCATGATTTCAATTATGATTCAATTCATGATTCATGATTCATGATTAATGATTCAATTCATGATTCAATTCAAGATTCATGATTCGAAATATGATTAATGATTCAATTCATGATTCATGATTCGATTCATGATTCTTGATTCATGATTTATGATTCGATTCATGATTCATGATTTAATTCATGATTTATGATTCATTACTCATGATTCAATTCATTAATGATGATTCATGATTCATGATTCAATTCATGATTCAATTTATGATTCATGATTCATGATTCAATTCATGATTCAATTCATGATTCATGATTCAAGATTCGATTCATGATTCATGATTCAATTCATAATTCATGATTCGTGATTCAATTCATGATTCATGATTCATGATTCAATTCATGATTCAATTCATGATTCATGATTTAATTCATGTTTTAATTCATGATTCATGATTCAATTTATGATTCATGATTCATGATTCAATTCATGATTCAATTCATGATTCATGATTCGATTCATGATTCATGATTCATGATTCAATTCATGATTCAATTCATGATTCAATTCATGATTCATGATTCATGATTAATGATTCAATTCATGATTCATGATTCATGATTAATGATTCAATTCATGATTCATGATTCATGATTAATGATTCAATTCATGATTCATGATTCAATTCATAATTCAATTCATGATTCATGATTCATGATTCAATTCATGATTCATGATTCAATTAATGATTCATAATTCATGATTCATGAATCAATTCATGATTCATGATTCCTGATTTAATTCATGATTCATGATTCAATTCATGATTCATGATTCAATTCATGATTTGATTCCTGATTTAATTCATGATTCATGATTCGATTTATGATTCATGATTCAATTCATGATTCATGATTCATGAATCAATTCATGATTCATGATTCATGATTCATGATTCAATTCATGATTCATGATTCATGATTCAATTCATGATTCAATTCATGATTCATGATTTAATTCATGTTTTAATTCATGATTCATGATTCAATTTATGATTCATGATTCATGATTCAATTCATGATTCAATTCATGATTCATGATTCGATTCATGATTCATGATTCATGATTCAATTCATGATTCAATTCATGATTCAATTCATGATTCATGATTCATGATTAATGATTCAATTCATGATTCAATTCAAGATTCATGATTCGAAATATGATTCATGATTCAATTCATGATTCATGATTCGATTCATGAATCTTGATTCATGATTTATGATTCGATTCATGATTCATGATTTAATTCATGATTTATGATTCATTACTCATGATTCAATTCATTAATGATGATTCATGATTCAATTCATGATTCAATTTATGATTCATGATTCATGATTCAATTCATGATTCAATTCATGATTCATGATTCAAGATTCGATTCATGATTCATGATTCAATTCATAATTCATGATTCGTGATTCAATTCATGATTCATGATTCATGATTCAATTCATGATTCATAATTCATGATTCAATTCATGATTCATGATTCATGATTCAATTCATGATTCATGATTCAATTCATGATTCATGATTCATGATTTAATTCATGATTCGTGATTTATGATTCATGATTCAATTCATAATTCATGATTCGATTCATGATTCATGATTTATTTCATGATTTATGATTCATTACTCATGATTCAATTCATTAATCATGATTCAATTCATTAATCATGATTCATGATTCGATTCATGATTCATGATTCAATTCATGTTTCATAATTCATGATTCATGATTCAATTCATGATTCATGATTCATGATTGATGATTCAATTCATGATTCATGATTCAATTCATGATTCATGATTCAATTCATCATTCGATTCCTAAATCATTTCATGATTCATGATTCGATTCATGATTCATGATTCAAATTAAGATTCAATTCATGATTCATGATTCATGATTCAATTCATGATTCATGATTCATGATTCCTGATTCAATTCATGATTCATGATTCAATTCATGATTCGATTCCTGATTCATTTCATGATTCATGATTCGATTTATGATTCTTGATTCATGATTCAATTCATGATTCAATTCATGAATCATGATTCATGATTCAATTCATGATTCATGATTCATGATTCAATTCATGATTCAATTCATGATTCATGATTCTTTTCTTGATTCAATTCATGATTCATGATTCGATTCATGATTCATGATTCGATTTATGATTCATGTTTCAATTCATGATTCATGATTCATGATTCATTATTCATGATTCGAATCATGATTCAATTCATGATTCATGATTCGATTCATGAATCTTGATTCATGTTTCATGATTCGATTCATGATTCATGATTCATGATTCAATTCATGATTCATGATTCAATTCATGATTCATAATTCAATTCATGATTCATGATTCATGATTCAATTCATGATTTATGATTCAATTCATGATTCATAATTCATGATTCATGAATCAATTCATGATTCATGATTCCTGATTTAATTCATGATTCATGATTCAATTCATGATTCATGATTCAATTCATGATTTGATTCCTGATTTAATTCATGATTCATGATTCGATTTATGATTCATGATTCAATTCATGATTCATGATTCATGAATCAATTCATGATTCATGATTCATGATTCATGATTCAATTCATGATTCATGATTCATGATTCAATTCATGATTCAATTCATGATTCATGATTTAATTCATGTTTTAATTCATGATTCATGATTCAATTTATGATTCATGATTCATGATTCAATTCATGATTCAATTCATGATTCATGATTCGATTCATGATTCATGATTCATGATTCAATTCATGATTCAATTCATGATTCAATTCATGATTCATGATTCATGATTAATGATTCAATTCATGATTCATGATTCATGATTAATGATTCAATTCATGATTCATGATTCATGATTCAATTCATAATTCAATTCATGATTCATGATTCATGATTCAATTCATGATTCATGATTCAATTCATGATTCATAATTCATGATTCATGAATCAATTCATGATTCATGATTCCTGATTTAATTCATGATTCATGATTCAATTCATGATTCATGATTCAATTCATGATTTGATTCCTGATTTAATTCATGATTCATGATTCGATTTATGATTCATGATTCAATTCATGATTCATGATTCATGATTCATGATTCAATTCATGATTCATGATTCATGATTCAATTCATGATTCAATTCATGATTCATGATTTAATTCATGTTTTAATTCATGATTCATGATTCAATTTATGATTCATGATTCATGAATCAATTCATGATTCAATTCATGATTCATGAATCAATTCATGATTCAATTCATGATTCATGATTCGATTCATGATTCATGATTCATGATTCAATTCATGATTCAATTCATGATTCAATTCATGATTCATGATTCATGATTAATGATTCAATTCATGATTCAATTCAAGATTCATGATTCGAAATATGATTCATGATTCAATTCATGATTCATGATTCGATTCATGATTCTTGATTCATGATTTATGATTCGATTCATGATTCATGATTTAATTAATGATTTATGATTCATTACTCATGATTCAATTCATTAATGATGATTCATGATTCATGATTCAATTCATGATTCAATTTATGATTCATGATTCATGATTCAATTCATGATTCAATTCATGATTCATGATTCAAGATTCGATTCATGATTCATGATTCAATTCATAATTCATGATTCGTGATTCAATTCATGATTCATGATTCATGATTCAATTCATGATTCATAATTCATGATTCAATTCATGATTCATGATTCAATTCATGATTCATGATTCATGATTTAATTCATGATTCGTGATTTATGATTCATGATTCAATTCATAATTCATGATTCGATTCATGATTCATGATTTATTTCATGATTTATGATTCATTACTCATGATTCAATTCATTAATCATGATTCAATTCATTAATCATGATTCATGATTCGATTCATGATTCATGATTCAATTCATGTTTCATAATTCATGATTCATGATTCAATTCATGATTCATGATTCATGATTGATGATTCAATTCATGATTCATGATTCAATTCATGATTCATGATTCAATTCATCATTCGATTCCTAAATCATTTCATGATTCATGATTCGATTCATGATTCATGATTCAAATTAAGATTCAATTCATGATTCATGATTCATGATTCAATTCATGATTCATGATTCATGATTCCTGATTCAATTCATGATTCATGATTCAATTCATGATTCGATTCCTGATTCATTTCATGATTCATGATTCGATTTATGATTCTTGATTCATGATTCAATTCATGATTCATGATTCCTGATTCAATTCATGACTCATGATTCATGATTCAATTCATGATTCATGATTCAATTCATAATTCATAATTCATGATTTATGATTGAAGTCATGATTCATGATTCAATTCATGATTCAATTCATGATTCAATTCATGATTCATGATTCATGATTTAATTTATGATTCATGATTCATGATTCATGATTCATGATTCACGATTCATGATTCAATTCATAATTCAATTCATGATTCATGATTCAATTCATGATTCATAATTCATGATTCATGATTCAATTCATAATCCATAATTCATAATTCATGATTCATGTTTCATGATTCATAATTCAATTCATGATTCATGATTCAATTCATGATTCAATTCATAATTCATGATTCATGATTTGATTCATGATTCATGATTCAATTCATGATTCCTGATTCATGATTCATGATTGATGATTCAATTCATGATTCATGATTCGATTCATGATTCATGATTCATGATTCAATTCATGATTCATGATTCAATTCATGATTCATGATCCATGACTCATGATTCATGATTCAATTCATGATTCAATTCATGATTTAATTCATGATTCATGATTCAATTTATGATTCATGATTCATGATTCGATTCATGATTCATGATTTAATTCATGATTTATGATTCATTACTCATGATTCAATTCATTAATCATGATTCATGATTCGATTCATGATTCATGATTCATGATTCAATTCATAATTCATGATTCAATTCATGATTCATGATTCAATTCATGATTCATGATTCAATTCATGATTCAATTCATGATTCATGATTCAATTCATAATTCAATTCATGATTCATGATTCATGATTCAATTCATGATTCATGATTCAATTCATGATTCATAATTCATGATTCATGAATCAATTCATGATTCATGATTCCTGATTTAATTCATGATTCATGATTCAATTCATGATTCATGATTCAATTCATGATTTGATTCCTGATTTAATTCATGATTCATGATTCGATTTATGATTCATGATTCAATTCATGATTCATGATTCATGAATCAATTCATGATTCATGATTCATGATTCATGATTCAATTCATGATTCATGATTCATGATTCCATTCATGAATTAATTCATGATTCATGATTCAATTCATGTTTTAATTCATGATTCATGATTCAATTTATGATTCATGATTCATGATTCAATTCATGATTCAATTCATGATTCATGATTCGATTCATGATTCATGATTCATGATTCAATTCATGATTCAATTCATGATTCAATTCATGATTCATGATTCATGATTTAAATTATGATTCAATTCATGATTCATGATTCATGATTAATGATTCAATTCATGATTCAATTCAAGATTCATGATTCGAAATATGATTCATGATTCAATTCATGATTCATGATTCATGATTCAATTCATGATTCATGATTCATGATTCATGATTCAATTCATGATTCATGATTCATGATTCATGATTCAATTCATGATTCATGATTCATGATTAAATTCATGATTCAATTTATGATTCATGATTCATGATTCAATTCATGATTCAATTCATGATTCATGATTCAAGATTCGATTCATGATTCATGATTCAATTCATAATTCATGATTCGTGATTCAATTCATGATTCATGATTCATGATTCATGATTCAATTCATGATTCATAATTCATGATTCATGATTCAATTCATGATTCATGATTCATGATTCAATTCATGATTCATGATTTAATTCATGATTCATGATTCAATTCATGATTCATGATTCAATTCATGATTTGATTCTTGATTTATGATTCATGATTCATGATTCGATTCATGATTCATGATTTATGATTCACGATTCAATTCATAATTCAATTCATGATTCATGATTCATGATTCAATTCATGATTCATGATTCAATTCATGATTCATAATTCATGATTCATGATTCCTGATTTAATTCATGATTTATGATTCAATTCATGATTTGATTCCTGATTTAATTCATGATTCATGATTCGATTTATGATTCATGATTCAATTCATGATTCATGATTCATGAATCAATTCATGATTCATGATTCATGATTCATGATTCAATTCATGATTCATGATTCATGATTCAATTCATGATTCAATTCATGATTCATGATTCAATTCATGTTTTAATTCATGATTCATGATTCAATTTATGATTCATGATTCATGATTCAATTCATGATTCAATTCATGATTCATGATTCGATTCATGATTCATGATTCAATTCATGATTCAATACATGATTCAATTCATGATTCATGATTCATGATTTAAATTATGATTCAATTCATGATTCATGATTCATGATTAATGATTCAATTCATGATTCAATTCAAGATTCATGATTCGAAATATGATTCATGATTCAATTCATGATTCATGATTCATGATTCATGATTCAATTCATGATTCATGATTCAATTCATGATTCATGATTCATGATTCATGATTCAATTCATGATTAATGATTCATGATTCATGATTCAATTCATGATTCATGATTCATGATTAAATTCATGATTCAATTTATGATTCATGATTCATGATTCAATTCATGATTCAATTCATGATTCATGATTAAAGATTCGATTCATGATTCATGATTCAATTCATAATTCATGATTCGTGATTCAATTCATGATTCATGATTCATGATTCAATTCATGATTCATAATTCATGATTCATGATTCAATTCATGATTCATGATTCATGATTCAATTCATGATTCATGATTCAATTCATGATTCATGATTCAATTCATGATTCATGATTCAATTCATGATTTGATTCCTGATTTATGATTCATGATTCATGATTCGATTCATGATTCATGATTTATGATTCATGATTCAATTCATAATTCATGATTCGATTCATGATTCATGATTTATTTCATGATTTATGATTCATTACTCATGATTCAATTCATTAATCATGATTCATGATTCGATTCATGATTCATGATTCAATTCATGTTTCATAATTTATGATTCATGATTCAATTCATAATTCATGATTCATGATTGATGATTCAATTCATGATTGATGATTCAATTCATGATTCATGATTCAATTCATCATTCAATTCCTAAATCATTTCATGATTCATGATTCGTTTCATGAGTCATGATTCAAATTAAGATTCAATTCATGATTCATGATTAATAATTCAGTTCATGATTCAATTCAAGATTCATGATTCGATTCATGATTCATGATTCAATTCATGATTCATGATTCATGATTCATGATTCAATTCATGATTCATGATTCATGATTGATGATTCAATTCATGATTTATGATTCAATTCATGATTCATGATTCAATTCATGATTCGATTCCTGATTCATTTCATGATTCATGATTCGATTTTTGATTCTTGATTCATGATTGAAGTCATGATTCATGATTCAATTCATGATTCAATTCATGATTCAATTCATGATTCATGATTCATAATTCAATTTATGATTCATGATTCATGATTCATGATTCACGATTCAATTAATGATTCATGATTCAATTCATAATTCAATTCATGATTCATGATTCAATTCATGATTCATAATTCATGATTCATGATTCAATTCATAATCCATAATTCATAATTCATGATTCATGTTTCATGATTCATAATTCAATTCATGATTCATGATTCAATTCATGATTCAATTCATAATTCATGATTCATGATTTGATTCATGATTCATGATTCGATTCATGATTCAATTCATGATTCCTGATTCATGATTCATGATTGATGATTCAATTCATGATTCATGATTCGATTCATGATTCATGATTCATGATTCATTTCATGATTCATGATTCAATTCATGATTCAATTCATGATTCATGATTTATGACTCATGATTCATGATTCAATTCATGATTCAACTCATGATTTAATTCATGATTCATGATTCAATTTATGATTCATGATTCATGATTCGATTCATGATTCATGATTTAATTCATGATTTATGATTCATTACTCATGATTCAATTCATTAATCATGATTCATGATTCGATTCATGATTCATGATTCATGATTCAATTCATAATTCATGATTCAATTCATGATTCATGATTCAATTCATGATTCATGATTCAATTCATGATTCATGATTCAATTCATGATTCAATTCATGATTCATGATTCATGATTCAATTCATGATTCATGATTCAATTCATGATTCATGATTCAATTCATGATTCAATTCATGATTCATGATTCAATTCATGATTCAATTCATGATTCAAATCATGATTCATGATTCGATTCATGATTCATGATTCATGGTTCAATTCATGATTCAATTCATGATTCAATTCATGATTCATGATTCATGATTGGATTCATGATTCATGATTTATGATTCATGATTCAATTCATAATTCATGATTCGATTCATGATTCTTGATTCATGATTTATGATTCGATTCATGATTCATGATTTAATTCATGATTTATGATTCATTACTCATGATTCAATTCATTAATCATGATTCATGATTCGATTCATGATTCATGATTCCATTCATGTTTCATGATTCATGATTCAATTCATCATTCGATTCCTAAATCATTTCATGATTCATGATTAGATTTATGATTCTTGATTCGACTCATGATTCATGATGCAATTCATGATTCAATTCATATGATTCATGAATCATTCATGATTCATGATTCATAATTCAATTCATGATTCATGATTCAATTCATGATTCATGATTCAATTCATGATTCATGATTTCATTTATGAATTATGATTCAATTCATGATTCATGATTCAAGATTCATGATTCAATTCATGATTCATGATTCGATTCATGAATCTTAATTCATGATTCACGATTTGATTCATAATTCATGATTCATGATTCAATTCATGATTCATGATTCATGATTCAAATTAAGATTCAACTCATGATTCATGATTAATGATTCAATTCATGATTCAATTCAAGATTCATGATTCGATTCATGATTCATGATTCAATTCATGATTCATGATTCATGATTCATGATTCAATTCATGATTCATGATTCATGATTGATAATTCAATTCATGATTCATGATTCAATTCATGATTCATGATTCAATTCATGATTCGATTCCTGATTCATTTCATGATTCATGATTCGATTTATGATTCTTCATTCATGATTCAATTCATGATTCATGATTCATGATTTAATTCATGATTCATGATTCATGATTCAATTCATGATTCAATTCATGATTCAATTCATGATTCATGATTCTTTTCTTGATTCAATTCATGATTCATGATTCGATTCGTGATTCATGATTCAATTCATGATTCATGATTCATGATTCAATTCATGATTCATTATTCATGATTCATGATTCATGATTCGATTCATGATTCAATTCATGATTCATGATTCGATTCATGAATCTTGATTCATGTTTCATGATTCGATTCATGATTCATGATTCATAATTCAATTCATGATTCATAATTCAATTCATGATTCATGATTCATGATTCAATTCATGATTTATGATACGATTCATGATTCATGATTCATGATTCAATTCATGATTCATGATTCATGATTCAATTCATAATTCAATTCATGATTCATGATTCATGATTCAATTCATGATTCATGATTCAATTCATGATTCATAATTCATGATCCATGATTCAATTCATGATTCATGATTCCTGATTTAATTCATGATTCATGATTCAATTCATGATTCATGATTCAATTCATGATTTCATTCCTGATTGAATTCATGACTCATGATTCGATTTATGATTCATGATTCATGATTCATGATTCATGAATCAATTCATGATTCAATTCATGTTTTAATTCATGATTCATGATTCAATTTATGATTCATGATTCATGATTCAATTCATGATTCAATTCATGATTCATGATTCGATTCATGATTCATGATTCATGATTCAATTCATGATTCAATTCATGATTCAATTCATGATTCATGATTCATGATTTAAAATATGATTCAATTCATGATTCATGATTCATGATTAATGATTCAATTCATGATTCAATTCAAGATTCATGATTCATGATTCATGATTCAATTCATGATTCATGATTCATGATTCATGATTCATGATTCAATTCATGATTCATGATTCATGATTAAATTCATGATTCAATTTATGATTCATGATTCATAATTCAATTCATGATTCAATTCATGATTCATGATTCAAGATTCGATTCATGATTCATGATTCAATTCATAATTCATGATTCGTGATTCAATTCATGATTCATGATTCATGATTCAATTCATGATTCATAATTCATGATTCATGATTCAATTCATGATTCATGATTCATGATTTAATTCATGATTCATGATTCAATTCATGATTCATGATTCAATTCATGATTCATGATTCAATTCATGATTTGATTCCTGATTTATGATTCATGATTCATGATTCGATTCATGATTCATGATTTATGATTCATGATTCAATTCATAATTCATGATTTGATTCATGATTCATGATTTATTTCATGATTTATGATTCATTACTCATGATTCAATTCATTAATCATGATTCATGATTCGATTCATGATTCATGATTCAATTCATGTTTCATAATTCCTGATTCATGATTCAATTCATGATTCATGATTCATGATTCATGATTCAATTCATGATTCATGATTCAATTTATGATTCATGATTCAATTCATGATTCATGATTCAATTCATCATTCGATTCCTAAATCATTTCATGATTCATGATTCGATTTATGATTCTTGATTTGATTCATGATTCATGATTCATGATTCATGATTCGATTCATGATTCATGATTCATGATTCAATTTATGATTCATGATTCATGATTCGATTCATGATTCATGATTCCTGATTCAATTCATGACTCATGATTCATGATTTCTGATTCAATTCATGACTCATGATTCATGATTCATGATTGAAGTCATGATTCATGATTCAATTCATTATTCAATTCATGATTCAATTCATGATTCATGATTCAATTTATGATTCATGATTCATGATTCATGATTCACGATTCAATTAATGATTCATGATTCAATTCATAATTCAATTCATGATTCAAGATTCGATTCATGATTCATGATTTATGATTCATGATTCAATTCATAATTCATGATTCGATTCATGATTCTTGATTCATGATTTATGATTCGATTCATGATTCATGATTTAATTCATGATTTATGATTTATTACTCATGATTTAATTCATTAATCATGATTCATGATTCGATTCATGATTCATGATTCATGATTCAATTCATAATTCATGATTCAATTCATGATTCATGATTCAATTCATGATTCATGATTCAATTCATGATTCAATTCATGATTCAATTCATGATTCATGATTCATGATTCAATTCATGATTCAATTCATGATTCAAATCATGATTCATGATTCGATTCATGATTCATGATTCATGGTTCAATTCATGATTCAATTCATGATTCAATTCATGATTCATGATTCATGATTGGATTCATGATTCATGATTCAATTCATGATTCATGATTCAAATTATGATTCAATTCATGATTCTTGATTCATGATTAATGATTCAATTCATGATTTAATTCAAGATTCATGATTCATGATTCAATTCATGATTCATGATTCATGATTCAATTCATGATTCAATTCATGATTCATGATTCAAGATTCGATTCATGATTCATGATTTAATTCATGATTTATGATTCATTACTCATGATTCAATTCATTAATCATGATTCATGATTCGATTCATGATTCATGATTCAATTCATGTTTCATAATTCATGATTCATTATTCATGATTTAATTCATGATTGATGATTCAATTCATGATTCATGATTCAATTCATCATTCGATTCCTAAATCATTTCATGATTCATTATTAGATTTATGATTCTTGATTCGATTCATGATTCATGATGCAATTCATGATTCAATTCATGATTCATGATTCGATTCATGATTCATGATTCAATTCATGATTCATGATTCAATTCAAGATTCATGATTCATGATTCGATTCATGAATTATGATTCAATTCATGATTCATGATTCAATTCATCATTCGATTCCTAAATCATTTCATGATTCATGATTAGATTTTTGATTCTTGATTCGATTCATGATTCATGATGCAATTCATGATTCAATTCATGATTCATGATTCGATTCATGATTCATGATTCAATTCATGATTCATGATTCAATTCATGATTCATGATTCGATTCATAAATTATGATTCAATTCATGATTCATGATTCGATTCATGAATCTTAATTCATGATTCACGATTCGATTCATGATTCATGATTCATGATTCAATTCATGATTCATGATTCATGATTCATGATTCATGATTCAATTCATGATTCAATTCATGATTCAAATCATGATTCATGATTTGATTCATGATTCATGATTCATGGTTCAATTCATGATTCAATTCATAATTCAATTCATGATTCATGATTCAATTCATGATTCATAATTCATGATTCATGATTCAATTCATAATCCATAATTCATAATTCATGATTCATGTTTCATGATTCATAATTCAATTCATGATTCAAGATTCAATTCATGATTCGATTCATAATTCATGATTCATGATTTGATTCATGATTCATGATTCAATTCATGATTCCTGATTCATGATTCATAATTCAATTCATAATCCATAATTCATAATTCATGATTCATGTTTCATGATTCATGATTTGATTCATGATTGATGATTCAATTCATGATTCATGATTCAATTCATGATTCATAATTCATGATCCATGATTCAATTTATGATTCATGATTCATGATTTAATTTATGATTCAATTCATGATTCATGATTCAAGATTCGATTCATGATTCATGATTTATGATTCATGATTCAATTCATAATTCATGATTCGATTCATGATTCTTGATTCATGGTTTATGATTCGATTCATGATTCATGATTTAATTCATGATTTATGATTTATTACTCATGATTTAATTCATTAATCATGATTCATGATTCGATTCATGATTCATGATTCATGATTCAATTCATAATTCATGATTCAATTCATGATTCATGATTCAATTCATGATTCATGATTCAATTCATGATTCAATTCATGATTCAATTCATGATTCATGATTCATGATTCAATTCATGATTCAATTCATGATTCAAATCATGATTCATGATTCGATTCATGATTCATGATTCATGGTTCAATTCATGATTCAATTCATGATTCAATTCATGATTCATGATTCATGATTGGATTCATGATTCATATTTCAATTCATGATTCATGATTCAAATTATGATTCAATTCATGATTCTTGATTCATGATTAATGATTCAATTCATGATTTAATTCAAGATTCATGATTCGATTCATGATTCATGATTCAATTCATGATTCATGATTCATGATTCAATTCATGATTCAATTTATGATTCATGATTCATGATTCAATTCATGATTCAATTCATGATTCATGATTCAAGATTCGATTCATGATTCATGATTTAATTCATGATTTATGATTCATTACTCATGATTCAATTCATTAATCATGATTCATGATTCGATTCATGATTCATGATTCAATTCATGTTTCATAATTCATGATTCATTATTCATGATTTAATTCATGATTGATGATTCAATTCATGATTCATGATTCAATTCATCATTCGATTCCTAAATCATTTCATGATTCATGATTAGATTTATGATTCTTGATTCGATTCATGATTCATGATGCAATTCATGATTCAATTCATGATTCATGATTCGATTCATGATTCATGATTCAATTCATGATTCATGATTCAATTCAAGATTCATGATTCATGATTCGATTCATGAATTATGATTCAATTCATGATTCATGATTCAATTCATCATTCGATTCCTAAATCATTTCATGATTCATGATTAGATTTTTGATTCTTGATTCGATTCATGATTCATGATGCAATTCATGATTCAATTCATGATTCATGATTAGATTCATGATTCATGATTCAATTCATGATTCATGATTCAATTCATGATTCATGATTCGATTCATAAATTATGATTCAATTCATGATTCATGATTCGATTCATGAATCTTAATTCATGATTCACGATTCGATTCATGATTCATGATTCATGATTCAATTCATGATTCATGATTCAATTCATGATTCAATTCATGATTCAAATCATGATTCATGATTTGATTCATGATTCATGATTCATGGTTCAATTCATGATTCAATTCATGATTCAATTCATGATTCATGATTCATGATTGGATTCATGATTCATGATTCAATTCATGATTCATGATTCAAATTATGATTCAATTCATGATTCTTGATTCATGATTAATGATTCAATTCTTGATTCAATTCAAGATTCATCATTCGATTCATGATTCATGATTCAATTCATGATTCATGATTCATGATTCAATTCATGATTCATGATTCAATTCATGATTCAATTTATGATTCATGATTCATGATTCAATTCATCATTCATGATTCAAGATTCGATTCATGATTCATGATTCTTCATGATTCATAATGTTATGATTCATGATTCAATTCATAATTCATGATTCGATTCATGATTCTTGATTCATGATTTATGATTCGATTCATGATTCACAATTTAATTCATGATTTATGATTCATTACTCATGATTCAATTCATTAATCATAATTCATTATTCGATTCATGATTCATGATTCAATTCATGTTTCATAATTCATGATTCATGATTGATGATTCAATTCATGATTGATGATTCAATTCATGATTCATGATTCAATTCATCATTCGATTCCTAAATCATTTCATGATTCATGATTAGATTTATGATTCTTGATTCGATTCATGATTCATGATGCAATTCATGATTCAATTCATGATTCATGATTCGATTCATGATTCATGATTCAATTCATGATTTATGATTCAATTCATGATTCATGATTCATGATTCGATTCATGAATTATGATTCAATTCATGATTCATGATTCAATTCATCATTCGATTCCTAAATCATTTCATGATTCATGATTAGATTTATGATTCTTGATTCGATTCATGATTCATGATGCAATTCATGATTAAATTCATGATTCATGATTCGATTCATGATTCATGATTCAATTCATGATTCATGATTCAATTCATTATTCATGATTCGATTCATGAATTATGATTCAATTCATGATTCATGATTCGATTCATGAATCTTAATTCATGATTCACGATTCGATTCATGATTCATGATTCATGATTCAATTCATGATTCATGATTCAAATTAAGATTCAATTCATGATTCATGATTCAATTCAAGATCATGATTCGATTCATGATTCATGATTCAATTCATGATTCATGATTCATGATTCAATTCATGATTCAATTTATGATTCATGATTCATGATTCAATTCATGATTCATTCATGATTCATGATTCGATTCATGATTCATGATTTAATTCATGATTTATGATTCATTACTCATGATTCAATTCATTAATCATGATTCATGATTCGATTCATGATTCATGATTCAATTCATGTTTCATAATTCATGATTCATTATTCATGATTTAATTCATGATTGATGATTCAATTCATGATTCACGATTTAATTCATCATTCGATTCCTAAATCATTTCATGATTCATGATTAGATTTATGATTCTTGATTCGATTCATGATTCATGATGCAATTCATGATTCAATTCATGATTCATGATTCGATTCATGATTCATGATTCAATTCATGATTCATGATTCAATTCAAGATTCATGATTCATGATTCGATTCATGAATTATGATTCAATTCATGATTCATGATTCAATTCATCATTCGATTCCTAAATCATTTCATGATTCATGATTAGATTTTTGATTCTTGATTCGATTCATGATTCATGATGCAATTCATGATTCAATTCATGATTCATGATTCGATTCATGATTCATGATTCAATTCATGATTCATGATTCAATTCATGATTCATGATTCGATTCATAAATTATGATTCAATTCATGATTCATGATTCGATTCATGAATCTTAATTCATAATTCACGATTCAATTCATGATTCATGATTCAATTCATGATTCATGATTCATGATTCAATTCATGATTCAATTCATGATTCAATTCATGATTCAAATCATGATTCATGATTTGATTCATGATTCATGATTCATGGTTCAATTCATGATTCAATTCATGATTCAATTCATGATTCATGATTCATGATTGGATTCATGATTCATGATTCAATTCATGATTCATGATTCAAATTATGATTCAATTCATGATTCTTGATTCATGATTAATGATTCAATTCTTGATTCAATTCAAGATTCATCATTCGATTCATGATTCATGATTCAATTCATGATTCATGATTCATGATTCAATTCATGATTCATGATTCATGATTCAATTCATGATTCAATTTATGATTCATGATTCATGATTCAATTCATTATTCAATTCATGATTCATGATTCAAGATTCGATTCATGATTCATGATTTATAATTCATGATTCAATTCATAATTCATGATTCGATTCATGATTCTTGATTCATGATTTATGATTCGATTCATGATTCACAATTTAATTCATGATTTATGATTCATTACTCATGATTCAATTCATTAATCATGATTCATGATTCGATTCATGATTCATGATTCAATTCATGTTTCATAATTCATGATTCATGATTGATGATTCAATTCATGATTGATGATTCAATTCATGATTCATGATTCATATCATCATTCGATTCCTAAATCATTTCATGATTCATGATTAGATTTATGATTCTTGATTCGATTCATGATTCATGATGCAATTCATGATTCAATTCATGATTCATGATTCGATTCATGATTCATGATTCAATTCATGATTCATGATTCAATTCATTATTCATGATTCGATTCATGAATTATGATTCAATTCATGATTCATGATTCGATTCATGAATCTTAATTCATGATTCACGATTCGATTCATGATTCATGATTCAATTCATGATTCATGATTCATGATTCAAATTAAGATTCAATTCATGATTCATGATTCAATTCAAGATTCATGATTCGATTCATGATTCATGATTCAATTCATGATTCATGATTCATGATTCATGGTTCAATTCATGATTCATGATTCATGATTCAATTCATGATTCAATTTATGATTCATGATTCAATTCAAGATTCATGATTCGATTCATGATTCATGATTCAATTCATGATTCATGATTCATGATTCAATTCATGATTCATGATTCATGATTCAATTCATGATTCAATTTATGATTCATGATTCATGATTCAATTCATGATTCAATTCATTATTCATGATTCAAGATTCAATTCATGGTTCATGATTTATGATTCGATTCATGATTCATGATTTAATTCATGATTTATGATTCATTACTCATGATTCAATTTATTAATCATGATTCATGATTCGATTCATGATTCATGATTCAATTCATGTTTCATAATTCATGATTCATGATTCATTTCATGATTCAATTCATGATTCAATTCATGATTCATGATTCAATTCATGATTCAATTCATGATTCAATTCATAATTTATGATTCATGATTTGATTCATGATTCATGATTTGATTCATGATTCTTGATCCAATTTATGATTCATGATTTAATTCATGATTCATGATTCATGATTTAAGTCATGATTCATGATTCATGTTTCAAATTATGATTCATGATTCGATTCATGATTCATGATTCATGATTCAATTCATGATTCAATTCATGATTTATGATTCAATTCATGATTCGATTCATTATTCATTATTCATGATTCAATTCATGATTCATGATTAAATTCATGATTTATGATTCAGTTCATGATTCGATTCCTGATTCAATTCATGATTCATGATTCGATTTATGATTCATGATTCAATTCATGATTCATGATTCATGAATCAATTCATGATTCATGATTCATGATTCAATTCATGATTCATGATTCAATTCATGATTCATGATTCATGATTCATGATTCATGATTCATGATTCATGATTCGATTCATGATTCATGATTCAATTCATGATTCCTGATTCAGGAATCAATTCATGATTCATTGATTTAAATCATGATTCATGATTCATGATTCAAATTATGATTCATGATTCGATTCATGATTCATGATTCATGATTCAATTCATGATTCATGATTCAATTCATGATTTATGATTCAATTCATGATTTGATTCCTGATTCAATTCATGATTCATAATTTGATTTATGATTCATGATTCAATTCATGATTCATGATTCAATTCATGATTCAATTCATGATTGATGATTCATGATTCATGATTCAATTCATGATTCAATTCATGATTCAATTCATGATTCATGATTCAATTTGTGATTTATGATTCATGATTCACATTATGATTCAATTCATGATTCTTGATTCATGATTAATGATTCAATTCATGATTCAATTCAAGATTCATGATTCGATTCATGATTCATGAATCAATTCATGATTCATGATTCATGATTCATGATTCATGATTCAATTCATGATTCCTGATTCATGATTCAATTTCATGATTCAATTTATGATTCATGATTCATGATTCAATTCATGATTCAATTCATGATTCATGATTCAAGATTCGATTCATGATTCATGATTTATGATTCATGATTCAATTCATAATTCATGATTCGATTCATGATTCAATTCATGATTCAATTTATGATTCATGATTCATGATTCAATTCATGATTCAATTCATGATTCATGATTCAAGATTCGATTCATGTTTCATGTATTATGATTCATGATTCAATTCATAATTCATGATTCGATTCATGATTCTTGATTCATGATTCATGATTTAATTCATGATTTATGATTCATTTCTCATGATTCAATTCATTAATCATGATTCATGATTCGATTCATGATTCATGATTCAATTCATGTTTCATAATTCATGATTCATGATTCAATTCATGATTCATGATTCATGATTCATGATTCAATTCATGATTCATGATTCAATTCATGATTCATGATTCAATTCATCATTCGATTTCTAAATCATTTCATGATTCATGATTCGATTTATGATTCTTGATTCGATTCATGATTCATGATGCATTTCATGATTCAATTCATGATTCATGATTCGATTCATGATTCATGATTCAATTCATGATTCATGATTCAATTCATGATTCATGAATCATGATTCAATTCATGATTCATGATTCATGATTCAAATTATGATTCAATTCATGATTCATGATTCATGATTAATGATTCAATTCATGATTAGATTCATGATTTGATTCATGATTCAATTCATGATTCATGATTCATGATTTATGATTCAATTCATGATTCATGATTCAATTCATGATTCAATTTATGATTCATGATTCGATTCATGATTCTTGATTCATGATTTATGATTTGATTCATGATTCATGATTTAATTCATGATTTATGATTCATTACTCTTGATTCAATTCATTAATCATGATTCATGATTCAATTCATGATTCATGATTCAATTCATGTTTCATAATTCTTGATTCATGATTCATTTCATGATTCAATTCATGATTCAATTCATGATTCATGATTCAATTCATGATTCAATTTATGATTCAATTCATAATTCATGATTCATGATTTGATTCATGATTCATGATTTAATTCATGATTCATGATTCATGATTTAATTCATGATTCATGATTCATGATTCAAATTATGATTCATGATTCGATTCATGATTCATGATTCATGATTCAATTCATGATTTAATTCATGATTTATGATTCAATTCATGATTCGATTCATGATTCATGATTCATGATTCAATTCATGATTTATGATTAAATTCATGATTTATGATTCAATTCATGATTCGATTCCTGATTCAATTCATGATTCATGTTTCGTTTTATGATTCATGATTCAATTCATGATTATGATTCATGAATCAATTCATGATTCATGATTCATGATTCAATTCATGATTCAATTCATGATTCATGATTCATGATTCAATTCATATTCATGATTCATGATTCAATTCATGATTCATGATTCATGATTCGATTCATGAATTATGATTCAATTCATGATTCATGATTCAAGATCCATGATTCAATTCATGATTCATGATTCGATTCATGAATCTTGATTCATGATTCATGATTCATGATTCAATTCATGAATCTTGATTTATGATTCAATTCATGATTCGATTCATGATTCATGATTCATGATTCATGATTCATGATTAATGATTAATGATTCGATTCATGATTCATGATTCAATTCATGATTCATGATTCATGATTCAATTCATGATTCATGATTCAATTCATGATTCATGGTTCAATTCATGATTCATGATTCATGATTCAATTCATGATTCATGATTCGATTCATGAATCTTGATTCATGATTCATGATTCGATTCATGATTCATGATTCGATTCATGATTCATGATTCAATTCATGATTCATGATTCGATTCATGAATCTTGATTCATGATTCATGATTCGATTCATGATTCATGATTCGATTCATGATTCATGATTCAATTCATGATTCATGATTCATGATTCATGATTCAATTCATGATTCATGATTCGATTCATGAATCTTGATTCATGATTCATGATTCGATTCATGATTCATGATTCATGATTCAATTCATGATTCATGATTCATGATTCAATTCATGAATCATGATTCAATTCATGATTCATGATTCAATTCATGTTTCATAATTCATGATTCATGATTCATTTCATGATTCAATTCATGATTCAATTCATGATTCATGATTCAATTCATGATTCAATTTATGATTCAATTCATAATTCATGATTCATGATTCAATTCATGAATCATGATTCAATTCATGATTCATGATTCAATTCATGTTTCATAATTCATGATTCATGATTCATTTCATGATTCAATTCATGATTCAATTCATGATTCATGATTCAATTCATGATTCAATTTATGATTCAATTCATAATTCATGATTCATGATTTGATTCATGATTCATGATTTAATTCATGATTCATGATTCATGATTTAATTCATGATTCATGATTCATGATTCAAATTATGATTCATGATTCGATTCATGATTCATGATTCATGATTCAATTCATGATTTAATTCATGATTTATGATTCAATTCATGATTCGATTCATGATTCATGATTCATGATTCAATTCATGTTCATGATTCATGATTCAATTCATGATTCATGATTCATGATTCGATTCATGAATTATGATTCAATTCATGATTCATGATTCAAGATCCATGATTCAATTCATGATTCATGATTCGATTCATGAATCTTGATTCATGATTCATGATTCATGATTCAATTCATGAATCTTGATTTATGATTCAATTCATGATTCGATTCATGATTCATGATTCATGATTCATGATTCATGATTAATGATTCGATTCATGATTCATGATTCATGATTCAATTCATGATTCATGATTCATGATTCAATTCATGATTCATGATTCAATTCATGATTCATGATTCAATTCATGATTCATGATTCATGATTCAATTCATGATTCATGATTCGATTCATGAATCTTGATTCATGATTCATGATTCATGATTCAATTCATGATTCATGATTCGATTCATGAATCTTGATTCATGATTCATGATTCGATTCATGATTCATGATTCGATTCATGATTCATGATTCAATTCATGATTCATGATTCATGATTCATGATTCAATTCATGATTCATGATTCGATTCATGAATCTTGATTCATGATTCATGATTCGATTCATGATTCATGATTCATGATTCAATTCATGATTCATGATTCATGATTCAATTCATGAATCATGATTCAATTCATGATTCATGATTCATGATTCATGATTCATGATTCGATTCATGATTCATGATTCAATTCATGATTCATGATTCATGATTCAATTCATGATTCATGATTCAATTCATGATTCATGATTCAATTCATAATTCATGATTTGATTCATGATTCATGATTCAATTCATGATTCATGATTCATGATTCAATTCATGATTCATGATTCATGATTCATGATTCATGATTCATGATTCATGATTTAATTCATGATTAATGATTCATGATTCAGTTCATGATTCAATTCATGATTCATGAATCAATTTATGTTTCATGATTCATGATTTATGATTCATAATTCATGATTCAATTCATGATTCATGATTCATGATTCGATTCATGATTCATGATTCATGATCCAATGCATGATTCATGATTCATGATTCATGATTCGATTGATGATTCATGATTCATGATTCAATTCATGATTCATGATTCGATTCATGATTCTTGATTCATGATTTGATTCATGATTTATTATTCAAGATTCAAATCATGATTCATGATTTAAGATTCAAATCATGATTCATGATTCAATTAATGATTCATGATTCGTGATTCATGATTCAAGATTCGATTCATGATTCATGATTTATGATTAATGATTCAATTCTTAATTAATGATTCGATTCATGATTCTTGATTCATGAATTATAATTCAATTCATGATTCATGATTCAATTCATTAATCATGATTCATGATTCGATTCATGATTCATGATTCAATTCATGTTTCATAATTCATGATTCATGATTCAATTCATGATTCAATTCATGATTCAATTCATGATTCATGATTCATTTCATGATTCAATTCATTAATCATGATTCGATTCATGATTCATGATTCAATTCATGATTCAATTCATGATTCATGATTTGATTCATGATTCATGATTCAATTCATGATTCATGATTCATAATTCAATTCATGATTCATGATTCATGATTCGATTCATGAATCTTGATTCATGATTGATGATTCATTACATGATTCATGATTCGATTCATGATTCATGATTCAATTCATGATTCATGATTCATAATTCAATTCATGATTCATGATTCATGATTCATGATTCGATTCATTAATTATGATTCAATTCATGATTCATGATTCAAGATTCATGATTCAATTCATGATTCATGATTCGATTCATGAATCTTGATTCATGATTGATGATTCATTACATGATTCATGATTCAATTCATGATTCATGATTCATGATTGATGATTCATTACATGATTCATGATTCTTGAGTCATGATTTAATTCATGATTCATGATTCAATTCATGATTCATGATTCAATTCATGATTCATGATTTAATTCATGATTCATCATTCATGATTCAATTCATGATTCAATTCATGATTCATGATTCATTTCATGATTCAATTTATGATTCATGATTCGATTCTTGATTCATGATTCAATTCATGATTCAATTCATGATTCATGATTCGATTCATGATTCATGATTCAATTAATGATTCATGATTCATGATTCAATTCATGATTCATGATTCATGATTCGATTCATGAATTATGATTCAATTAATGATTCATGATTCAAGATCCATGATTCAATTCATGATTCATGATTCGATTCATGAATCTTGATTCATGATTCATGATTCGATTCATGATTCATGATTCATGATTCAATTCATGAATCTTGATTTATGATTCAATTCATGATTCGATTCATGATTCATGATTCATGATTCATGATTCATGATTAATGATTCGATTCATGATTCATGATTCATGATTCAATTCATGATTCATGATTCATGATTCAATTCATGATTCATGATTCAATTCATGATTCATGATTCATGATTCAATTCATGATTCATGATTCGATTCATGAATCTTGATTCATGATTCATGATTCATGATTCATGATTCATGATTCAATTCATGATTCATGATTCATGATTCAATTCATGATTCATGATTCGATTCATGAATCTTGATTCATGATTCATGATTCGATTCATGATTCATGATTCAATTCATGATTCATGATTCAAGATTCGATTCATGATTCATGATTCAATTAATGATTCATGATTCATGATTCGATTCATGATTCATGATTTATGATTAATGATTCAATTCTTAATTAATGATTCGATTCATGATTCTTGATTCATGAATTATAATTCAATTCATGATTCATGATTCAATTCATTAATCATGATTCATGATTCGATTCATGATTCATGATTCAATTCATGTTTCATAATTCATGATTCATGATTCAATTCATGATTCAATTCATGATTCATTTCATGATTCAATTCATTAATCATGATTCGATTCATGATTCATGATTCAATTCATGATTCAATTCATGATTCATGATTTGATTCATGATTCATGATTCAATTCATGATTCATGATTCATAATTCAATTCATGATTCATGATTCATGATTCGATTCATGAATCTTGATTCATGATTGATGATTCATTACATGATTCATGATTCTTGAATCATGATTTAATTCATGATTCATGATACAATTCATGATTCATGATTCAATTCATGATTCATGATTCATGATTCAATTCATGATTCAATTCATGATTCATGATTCATTTCATGATTCATGATTCAATTCATGATTCAATTCATGATTCATGATTCATTTCATGATTCAATTTATGATTCATGATTCGATTCTTGATTCATGATTCAATTCATGATTCAATTCATGATTCATTTCATGATTCAATTTATGATTCATGATTCGATTCTTGATTCATGATTCAATTCATGATTCAATTCATGATTCATGATTCGATTCATAATTCATGATTCAATTCATGATTCATGATTCATGATTCAATTCATGATTCATGATTCGATTCATGAATCTTGATTCATGATTCATGATTCGAATTATGATTCATGATTCGATTCATGATTCATGAGTCATGATTCAATTCATGATTCATGATTCAATTCATGAATCATGATTCAATTCATGATTCATGATTCAATTCATGATTCAATTTATGATTCAATTCATAATTCATGATTCAATTCTTGATTCATGATTCATGATTCAATTCATGATTCATGATTCAATTCATGATTCATGATTCAATTCATAATTCATGATTTGATTCATGATTCATGATTCATGATTCAATTCATGATTCATGATTCAATTCATGATTCATGATTCATTACTCATGATTCATGATTTAATTCATGATTCAATACATGATTCAATTCATGATTCATGAATCACTTTATGTTTCATGATTCATGATTTATGATTCATAATTCATGATTCAATTCATGATTCAATTCATGATTCATGATTCATGATTCGATTCATGATTCATGATTCATGATTCAATGCATGATTCATGATTCATGATTCATGATTCGATTGATGATTCATGATTCATGATTCAATTCATGATTCATGATTCGATTCATGATTCTTGATTCATGATTCGATTCATGATTCATTATTCAAGATTCAATTCATGATTCATGATTCAAGATTCGATTCATGATTCAATTAATGATTCATGTTTCGTGATTCATGATTCATCATTCGATTCATGATTTATAATTCAATTCATGATTCATGATTCAATTCATTAATCATGATTCATGATTCATGATTCAATTCATGTTTCATAATTCATGATTCATGATTCAATTCATGATTCAATTCATGATTCAATTCATGATTCATGATTCATTTCATGATTCAATTCATGATTCATGATTCGATTCATGATTCATGATTCAATTCATGATTCAATTCATGATTCATGATTTGATTCATGATTCATAATTCAATTCATGATTCATGATTCATAATTCAATTCATGATTCATAATTCATGATTTATGATTCGATTCATGAATTATGATTCAATTCATGATTCATGATTCATGATTCGATTCATGAATCTTGATTCATGATTGATGATTCATTACATGATTCATGATTCAATTCATGATTCATGATTCATGATTCGATTTATGAATTATGATTCAATTCATGATTCATGATTCAAGATCCATGATTCAATTCATGATTAATGATTCGATTCATGAATCTTGATTCATGATTCATGATTCGATTCATGATTCATGATTCATGATTCAATTCATGAATCTTGATTTATGATTTAATTCATGATTCGATTCATGATTCATGATTCATGATTCATGATTCATGATTCATGATTCGATTCATGATTCATGATTCAATTCATGATTCATGATTTATGATTCAATTCATGATTCATGATTCAATTCATGAATCTTGATTCATGATTCATGATTCGATTCATGATTCATGATTCATGATTCATGATTCAATTCATGATTCATGATTCGATTCATGAATCTTGATTCATGATTCATGATTCGATTCATGATTCATGATTCATGATTCAATTCATGATTCATGATTCATGATTCAATTCATGAATCATGATTCATGATTCAATTCATGAATCATGATTCAATTCATGATA
>NW_027448502.1:0-36238 GCF_038048845.1 Mixophyes fleayi
TATGAAACGAATCATGAATCATGAATTGAATCATGAATCATGAATCATAAATTTAATCATGAATCATGAATTGAATCATGAATCATGAATCATGAATCATGAATCATGAATCATGAATTGAATCATGAATCATGAATCATGAATCATGAATTGAATCATGAATCATGAATCATGAATTGAATCATGAATCATGAATTGAATCAGGATTCGAATCATGAATTGAATCAGGATTCGAATCATGAATTGAATCAGGATTCAAATCATGAATTGAATCATGAGTCATGAATTGAATCATGAATCATGAATTATGAACCATGAATTGAATCATGAATCATGAATTGAATCATGAATCATGAATCATGAATCATGAATTGAATCATGCATCATGAATCATGAATCGAATCATGAATCATGAATTTAATGATGAATCATGAATTGAATCATGAATCATGAATCATGAATTGAATCATGAATTGAATCATGAATCATAAATTGAATCATGAATTAAATTATGAATCATGAATCATAAATCATAAATTGAATCATGAATTGAATCCTGAATCATGAATCATGAATTGAATCATGATTCATGAATCATGAATTGAATCATGAATCATGATTCATAAATCGAATCATGAATCATGAATTGAATCATGAATCATGAATTTAATCATGAATCATGAATTGAATCATGAATCATGAATTGAATCATGAATTGAATCATGAATTGAATCATAAATCATAAATCATGAATCATGAATTGAATTCAGCAATCATAAATCATGAATTGAATCATGAATTCAATCATGAATCATGAATCATGAATCATGAATCATAAATTGAATCATGAATCATGAATCATGAATTGAATCATGAATTGAAACATAAATCATGAATCATGAATTGAATCATTAATCTAGAATCATGAATTGAATCATGAATCATGAATCATGAATTGAATCATGAATCATGAATTAAATCATGAATCATGAATCATGAATTGAATCATGAATCATGAATTGAATCATGATCATTAATTGAATCATGAATTGAATCATGAATCATGAATCATGAATCATGAATCATAAATTGAATCATGAATCATGAGTCATGAATTGAATCATGAATTGAATCATGAATCATGAATTGAATCATGAATCATGAATCATGAATTGAACCATGAATCATGAATCATGAATCATGAATCATAAATTGAATCATGAATCATGAATCATGAATTGAATCATGAATCATGAATTGAATCATGAATCATGAATCATGAATTGAACCATGAATCATGAATCATGAATTGAGTCATGAATCATGATTCATGAATTGAATCATGAATTGAATCATGAATTATAAATTAAATCATGAATCATGAATCATGAATTGAATCATGAATCATGAATTGAATCATGAATCATGAATCATGAATCATAAATCATGAATTGAATCATGAATCATTAATCATGAATTATGAATTGAATCATGAATCATGAATCATGAATTGAATCATGAATCATAAATCATGAATCATGAATCATGAATCATGAATTGAATCATGAATCATGAATCATGAATCGAATCATGAATCATGAATCAAGAATCATGAAACGAATCATGAATCATGAATTGAATCATGAATCATAAATTGAATCATGAATCATGAATCATGAATCGAATCATGAATCATGAATCATGAATCATAAATTGAATCATGAATCATGAATCATGAATTGACTCATGAATCATGAATCATGAATCATGAATTCAATCATGAATCATGAATCATGAATCATGAATCATGAATCATAAATCATGAATCATGAATCATGAATTGAGTCATGAATCATTAATCATGAATTATGAATTGAATCATGAATCATGAATCATGAATCATGAATTGAATCATGAATCATGAATCATGAATCATGAATTGAATCATAAATCATGAATCATGAATCGAATCATGAATCATGAATCAAGAATCATGAAACGAATCATGAATCATGAATTGAATCATGAATCATAAATTGAATCATGAATCATGAATCATGAATCGAATCATGAATCATGAATCATGAATCATGAATCATAAATTGAATCATGAATCATGAATCATGAATTGACTCATGAATCCATGAATCATGAATCATGAATTCAATCATGAATCATGAATCATGAATTGAATCATGAATCATGAATCATGAATTGAATCATAAATCATGAATTGAATCATGAATCATGAATCATGAATCATGAATCGAATCATGAATCATGAATCATGAATCGAATCATAAATCATGAATCATGAATCATGAAACGAATCATGAATCATGAATCATGAATTGAATCATGAATCATGAATCATGAATCATGAATCATAAATCATGAATTGAATCATAAATCATGAATCATGAATCATGAATTGAATCATAAATCATGAATCATGAATCGAATCATGAATCATGAATCAAGAATCATGAAACGAATCATGAATCATGAATTGAATCATGAATCATAAATTGAATCATGAATCATGAATCATGAATCGAATCATGAATCATGAATCATGAATCATGAATCATAAATTGAATCATGAATCATGAATCATGAATTGACTCATGAATCATGAATCATGAATCATGAATTCAATCATGAATCATGAATCATGAATTGAATCATGAATCATGAATTGAATCATAAATCATGAATTGAATCATGAATCATGAATCATGAATCGAATCATGAATCATGAATCATGAATCGAATCATAAATCATGAATCATGAATCATGAAACGAATCATGAATCATGAATCATGAATTGAATCATGAATCATGAATCATGAATCATAAATCATGAATTGAATCATGAATCATTAATCATGAATTATGAATTGAATCATGAATCATGAATCATGAATCATGAATTGAATCATGAATCATGAATCATGAATCATGAATCATGAATTGAATCATGAATCATGAATCATGAATCGAATCATGAATCATGAATCATGAATTGAATCATGAATCATGAATTGAATCATGAATCATGAATCAAGAATCATGAATCGAATCATGAATCATGAATTGAATCATGAATTGAATCATGAATCATGAATTGAATCATGAATCATTAATCATGAATTGAATCATGAATCATGAATCGAATCATGAATCATGAATCTTGAATCATGAATCATGAATTGAATCATGAATCATGAATCATGAATCGAATCATGAATCATGAATCATGAATCATGAATCATGAATCATGAATTGAATCATGAATCATGAATCATGAATTGAATCATGAATCATGAATCATGAATCATAAATCATGAATTGAATCATGAATCATGAATTGAATCATGAATCATGAATCATGAATCGAATCATAAATCATGAATCATGAATTGAATCATGAATCATGAATCATGAATTGAATCATGAATCATGAATCATGAATCATGAATCATGAATCATAAATCATGAATTGAATCATGAATCATGAATCATGAATTATGAATTGAATCATGAATCATGAATCATGAATCATGAATTGAATCATGAATCATGAATCATGAATCATGAATCATGAATTGAATCATGAATCATGAATCATGAATCGAATCATAAATCATGAATCATGAAACATGAATTGAATCATGAATCATGAATCATGAATTGAATCATGAATCATGAATCATGAATCATGAATCATAAATCATGAATTGAATCATGAATCATGAATCATGAATTATGAATTGAATCATGAATCATGAATCATGAATCATGAATTGAATCATGAATCATGAATCATGAATCATAATTCATAAATTGAATCATGAATCATGAATCATGAATTGAATCATGAATTGAATTATGAATCATGAATCATGAATTGAATCATGAATCATTAATCATGAATTGAATCATGAATCATGAATCAAATCATGAATCATGAATTCAATCACGAATCGAATCATGAATCATTAATCATGAATTGAATCACGAATCGAATCATGAATCATTAATCATGAATTGAATAATGAATCATGAATTGAATCATGAATCATGAATCATGAATTGAATCATGAATCATGAATCGAATCATGAATCATGAATCATGAATTGAATCATGAATCATGAATTGAATCTTAAATCATGAATCATGACTCAAATCATGAATCATGAATCGAATCATGAATCATGAATCAATAATCATGAATCGAATCATGAATCATTAATTGAATCATGAATTGAATCATGAATCATGAATTGAATCATGAATCATTAATCATGAATTGAATCATGAATCATGAATCGAATCATGAATCATGAATCTTGAATCATGAATCATGAATTGAATCATGAATCATGAATCATGAATCAAATCATGAATCATGAATCATGAATCATGAATCATGAATTGAATCATGAATCATGAATCATGAATTGAATCATGAATCATGAATCATAAATCATGAATTGAATCATGAATCATGAATTGAATCATGAATCATGAATCATGAATCATGAATCATGAATCGAATCATAAATCATGAATCATGAATCATGAATTGAATCATGAATCATGAATCATGAATTGAATCATGAATCATGAATCATGAATCATGAATCATGAATCATAAATCATGAATTGAATCATGAATCATGAATCATGAATTATGAATTGAATCATGAATCATGAATCATGAATCATGAATCATGAATTGAATCATGAATCATGAATCATGAATCATGAATCATGAATTGAATCATGAATCATGAATTGAATCATGAATCATGAATCATGAATTGAACCATGAATCATGAATCATGAATCATGAATCATAAATTGAATCATGAATCATGAATCATGAATTGAATCATGAATTGAATCATGAATCATGAATTGAATCATGAATCATGAATCATGAATTGAACCATGAATCATGAATCATGAATTGAGTCATGAATCATGATTCATGAATTGAATCATGAATTGAATCATGAATTATAAATTAAATCATGAATCATGAATCATGAATTGAATCATGAATCATGAATCATGAATTGAATCATGAATCATGAATCATGAATCATAAATCATGAATTGAATCATGAATCATTAATCATGAATTATGAATTGAATCATGAATCATGAATCATGAATTGAATCATGAATCATAAATCATGAATCATGAATCATGAATCATGAATTGAATCATGAATCATGAATCATGAATCGAATCATGAATCATGAATCAAGAATCATGAAACGAATCATGAATCATGAATTGAATCATGAATCATAAATTGAATCATGAATCATGAATCGAATCATGAATCATGAATCATGAATCATAAATTGAATCATGAATCATGAATCATGAATTGACTCATGAATCATGAATCATGAATCATGAATTCAATCATGAATCATGAATCATGAATCATGAATCATGAATCATAAATCATGAATCATGAATCATGAATTGAGTCATGAATCATTAATCATGAATTATGAATTGAATCATGAATCATGAATCATGAATCATGAATTGAATCATGAATCATGAATCATGAATCATGAATTGAATCATAAATCATGAATCATGAATCGAATCATGAATCATGAATCAAGAATCATGAAACGAATCATGAATCATGAATTGAATCATGAATCATAAATTGAATCATGAATCATGAATCATGAATCGAATCATGAATCATGAATTATGAATCATGAATCATAAATTGAATCATGAATCATGAATCATGAATTGACTCATGAATCATGAATCATGAATCATGAATTCAATCATGAATCATGAATTGAATCATGAATCATGAATCATGAATTGAATCATAAATCATGAATTGAATCATGAATCATGAATCATGAATCATGAATCGAATCATGAATCATGAATCGAATCATAAATCATGAATCATGAATCATGAAACGAATCATGAATCATGAATCATGAATTGAATCATGAATCATGAATCATGAATCATGAATCATAATCATGAATTGAATCATGAATCATGAATCATGAATCATGAATTGAATCATAAATCATGAATCATGAATCGAATCATGAATCATGAATCAAGAATCATGAAACGAATCATGAATCATGAATTGAATCATGAATCATAAATTGAATCATGAATCATGAATCATGAATCGAATCATGAATCATGAATCATGAATCATGAATCATAAATTGAATCATGAATCATGAATCATGAATTGACTCATGAATCATGAATCATGAATCATGAATTCAATCATGAATCATGAATCATGAATTGAATCATGAATCATGAATTGAATCATAAATCATGAATTGAATCATGAATCATGAATCATGAATCATGAATCGAATCATGAATCATGAATCATGAATCGAATCATAAATCATGAATCATGAATCATGAAACGAATCATGAATCATGAATCATGAATTGAATCATGAATCATGAATCATGAATCATAAATCATGAATTGAATCATGAATCATTAATCATGAATTATGAATTGAATCATGAATCATGAATCATGAATCATGAATTGAATCATGAATCATGAATCATGAATCATGAATTGAATCATGAATCATGAATCATGAATCGAATCATGAATCATGAATCATGAATTGAATCATGAATC
Organism: Mixophyes fleayi; assembly: GCF_038048845.1. Taxonomy (NCBI): domain Eukaryota; kingdom Metazoa; phylum Chordata; class Amphibia; order Anura; family Limnodynastidae; genus Mixophyes; species Mixophyes fleayi. The sequence continues at coordinate 6,693 of NW_027448502.1, forward strand.
ATGAATTGAATCATGAATCATGAATCGAATCATGAATCATGAATCGAATCATGAATCATGAATCAAGAATCATGAATCGAATCATGAATCATGAATTGAATCATGAATTGAATCATGAATCATGAATTGAATCATGAATCATTAATCATGAATTGAATCATGAATCATGAATCGAATCATGAATCATGAATCTTGAATCATGAATCATGAATCGAATCATGAATCATGAATCATGAATCATGAATCATGAATCATGAATTGAATCATGAATCATGAATCATGAATTGAATCATGAATCATGAATCATGAATCATAAATCATGAATTGAATCATGAATCATGAATTGAATCATGAATCATGAATCATGAATCATGAATCAAATCATAAATCATGAATCATGAATCATGAATTGAATCATGAATCATGAATCATGAATTGAATCATGAATCATGAATCATGAATCATGAATCATGAATCATAAATCATGAATTGAATCATGAATCATGAATCATGAATTATGAATTGAATCATGAATCATGAATCATGAATCATGAATCATGAATTGAATCATGAATCATGAATCATGAATCATGAATCATGAATTGAATCATGAATCATGAATCATGAATCGAATCATAAATCATGAATCATGAAACATGAATTGAATCATGAATCATGAATCATGAATTGAATCATGAATCATGAATCATGAATCATGAATCATGAATCATAAATCATGAATTGAATCATGAATCATGAATCATGAATTATGAATTGAATCATGAATCATGAATCATGAATCATGAATTGAATCATGAATCATGAATCATGAATCATAATTCATAAATTGAATCATGAATCATGAATCATGAATTGAATCATGAATTGAATTATGAATCATGAATCATGAATTGAATCATGAATCATTAATCATGAATTGAATCATGAATCATGAATCAAATCATGAATCATGAATTCAATCACGAATCGAATCATGAATCATTAATCATGAATTGAATCACGAATCGAATCATGAATCATTAATCATGAATTGAATAATGAATCATGAATTGAATCATGAATCATGAATCATGAATTGAATCATGAATCATGAATCGAATCATGAATCATGAATCATGAATTGAATCATGAATCATGAATTGAATCTTAAATCATGCATCATGACTCAAATCATGAATCATGAATCGAATCATGAATCATGAATCAATAATCATGAATCAAATCATGAATCATTAATTGAATCATGAATTGAATCATGAATCATGAATGAATCATGAATCATTAATCATGAATTGAATCATGAATCATGAATCGAATCATGAATCATGAATCTTGAATCATGAATCATGAATTGAATCATGAATCATGAATCATGAATCGAATCATGAATCATGAATCATGAATCATGAATCATGAATCATGAATTGAATCATGAATCATGAATCATGAATTGAATCATGAATAATAAATCATAAATTGAATCATGAATCATGAATTGAATCATGAATCATGAATCATGAATCATGAATCATGAATCGAATCATAAATCATGAATCATGAATCATGAATTGAATCATGAATCATGAATCATGAATTGAATCATGAATCATGAATCATGAATCATGAATCATGAATCATAAATCATGAATTGAATCATGAATCATGAATCATGAATTATGAATTGAATCATGAATCATGAATCATGAATCATGAATTGAATCATGAATCATGAATCATGAATCATGAATCATGAATTGAATCATGAATCATGAATTGAATCATGAATCATGAATCATGAATCATAAATCATGAATTGAATCATGAATCATGAATTGAATCATGAATCATGAATCATGAATCATGAATTGAATCATGAATCATGAATCGAATCATGAATCATGAATCAAGAATCATGAAACGAATCATGAATCATGAATTGAATCATGAATCATGAATCATAAATTGAATCATGAATCATGAATCGAATCATGAATCATGAATCATGAATCATGAATTGAATCATGAATCATGAATCATGAATCATGAATTGAATCATGAATCATGAATCATGAATTGAATCATGAATCATGAATTGAATCAGGATTCGAATCATGAATTGAATCAGGATTCAAATCATGAATTGAATCATGAGTCATGAATTGAATCATGAATCATGAATTATGAATCATGAATTGAATCATGAATCATGAATTAAATCATGAATCATGAATCATGAATTGAATCATGCATCATGAATCATGAATCGAATCATGAATCATGAATTTAATGATGAATCATGAATTGAATCATGAATCATGAATCATGAATTGAATCATGAATTGAATCATGAATCATAAATTGAATCATGAATTAAATTATGAATCATGAATCATAAATCATAAATTGAATCATGAATTGAATCCTGAATCATGAATCATGAATTGAATCATGATTCATGAATCATGAATTGAATCATGAATCATGATTCATAAATCGAATCATGAATCATGAATTGAATCATGAATCATGAATCATGAATCATGAATTTAATCATGAATCATGAATTGAATCATGAATCATGAATCATGAATCATGAATTGAATCATGAATCATGAATCGAATCATGAATCAAGAATCATGAAACGAATCATGAATCATGAATTGAATCATGAATCATGAATCATAAATTGAATCATGAATCATGAATCGAATCATGAATCATGAATCATGAATCATGAATTGAATCATGAATCATGAATCATGAATCATGAATCATGAATTGAATCATGAATCATGAATTGAATCATGAATCATGAATTGAATCAGGATTCGAATCATGAATTGAATCAGGATTCAAATCATGAATTGAATCATGAGTCATGAATTGAATCATGAATCATGAATTATGAATCATGAATTGAATCATGAATCATGAATTGAATCATTAATCATGAATCATGAATCATGAATCATGAATTCAATCATGCATCATGAATCATGAATCGAATCATGAATCATGAATTTAATCATGAATCATGAATTGAATCATGAATCATGAATTGAATCATGAATCATGAATCATGAATTGAATCATGAATTGAATCATGAATCATAAATTGAATCATGAATTAAATTATGAATCATGAATCATGAATTGAATCATGAATCATGAATTAAATCATGAATCATGAATTAAATCATGAATCATGAATCATTAATTGAGTCATGAATTTATTTATAAATCATGAATCATGAATCATTAATTGAATCATGAATCATGCATTTAATCCTGAATCATGAATCATGAATCGAATCATGAATCATGAATCGAATCATGAATCATGAATTGAATCATGAATCATGAATTAAATCATGAATCATGAATTGAATCATGAATCATGAATCATTAATTGAATCATGAATTTATTTATAAATCATGAATCATGAATCATTAATTGAATCATGAATCATGAATTGAATCATGAATTGAATCATGAATCATGAATCATGAATCATAATTCATAAATTGAATCATGAATCATGAATCATGAATTGAATCATGAATTGAATCATGAATCATGAATTGAATCACGAATCAAATCATGAATCATTAATCATGAATTGAATCACGAATCGAATCATGAATCATTAATCATGAATTGAATAATGAATCATGAATTGAATCATGAATCATGAATCATGAATCATGAATCATGAATCATGAATTGAATCATGAATCATGAATCATGAATCGAATCATGAATCATGAATCATGAATTGAATCATGAATCATGAATTGAATCATGAATCATGAATCATGAATCGAATCATGAATCATGAATCGAATCATGAATCATGAATCAAGAATCATGAATCGAATCATGAATCATGAATTGAATCATGAATTGAATCATGAATCATGAAATGAATCATGAATCATTAATCATGAATTGAATCATGAATCATGAATCGAATCATGAATCATGAATCTTGAATCATGAATCATGAATTGAATCATGAATCATGAATCATGAATCGAATCATAAATCATGAATCATGAATCATGAATTGAATCATGAATCATGAATCATGAATTGAATCATGAATCATGAATCATGAATCATGAATCATGAATCATAAATCATGAATTGAATCATGAATCATGAATCATGAATCTTGAATCATGAATCATGAATTGAATCATGAATCATGAATCATGAATCGAATCATAAATCATGAATCATGAATTATGAATTGAATCATGAATCATGAATCATGAATCATGAATCATGAATTGAATCATGAATCATGAATCATGAATCATGAATCATGAATTGAATCATGAATCATGAATCATGAATCGAATCATAAATCATGAATCATGAATCATGAATCATAAATCATGAATTGAATCATGAATCATGAATCATGAATTATGAATTGAATCATGAATCATGAATCATGAATCATGAATCATGAATTGAATCATGAATCATGAATCATGAATCATAATTCATAAATTGAATCATGAATCATGAATTGAATCATGAATTGAATTATGAATCATGAATCATGAATTGAATCATGAATCATTAATCATGAATTGAATCATGAATCATGAATCAAATCATGAATCATGAATTGAATCACGAATCGAATCATGAATCATTAATCATGAATTGAATCACGAATCGAATAATGAATCATTAATTATGAATTGAATAATGAATCATGAATTGAATCATGAATCATGAATCATGAATCATGAATTGAATCATGAATCATGAATCATGAATCGAATCATGAATCATGAATCATGAATTGAATCATGAATCATGAATTGAATCTTAAATCATGAATCATGAATCAAATCATGAATCATGAATCGAATCATGAATCATGAATCGAATCATGAATCATGAATTGAATCATGAATCATGAATTAAATCATGAATCATGAATTGAATCATGAATCATGAATCATTAATTGAATCATGAATTTATTTATAAATCATGAATCATGAATCATTAATTGAATCATGAATCATGAATTGAATCATGAATTGAATCATGAATCATGAATCATGAATCATAATTCATAAATTGAATCATGAATCATGAATCATGAATTGAATCATGAATTAAATCATGAATCATGAATCATGAATTGAATCACGAATCGAATCATGAATCATTAATCATGAATTGAATCACGAATCGAATCATGAATCATTAATCATGAATTGAATAATGAATCATGAATTGAATCATGAATCATGAATCATGAATCATGAATCATGAATCATGAATTGAATCATGAATCATGAATCATGAATCGAATCATGAATCATGAATCATGAATTGAATCATGAATCATGAATTGAATCATGAATCATGAATCATGAATCGAATCATGAATCATGAATCGAATCATGAATCATGAATCAAGAATCATGAATCGAATCATGAATCATGAATTGAATCATGAATTGAATCATGAATCATGAATTGAATCATGAATCATTAATCATGAATTGAATCATGAATCATGAATCGAATCATGAATCATGAATCTTGAATCATGAATCATGAATTGAATCATGAATCATGAATCATGAATCGAATCATGAATCATGAATCATGAATCATGAATCATGAATCATGAATTGAATCATGAATCATGAATCATGATTTGAATCATGAATCATGAATCATGAATCATAAATCATGAATTGAATCATGAATCATGAATTGAATCATGAATCATGAATCATGAATCATGAATCGAATCATAAATCATGAATCATGAATCATGAATTGAATCATGAATCATGAATCATGAATTGAATCATGAATCATGAATCATGAATCATGAATCATGAATCATAAATCATGAATTGAATCATGAATCATGAATCATGAATTATGAATTGAATCATGAATCATGAATCATGAATCATGAATCATGAATTGAATCATGAATCATGAATCATGAATCATGAATCATGAATTGAATCATGAATCATGAATCATGAATCATGAATCGAATCATAAATCATGAATCATGAAACATGAATTGAATCATGAATCATGAATCATGAATTGAATCATGAATCATGAATCATGAATCATGAATCATGAATCATAAATCATGAATTGAATCATGAATCATGAATCATGAATTATGAATTGAATCATGAATCATGAATCATGAATCATGAATCATGAATTGAATCATGAATCATGAATCATGAATCATAATTCATAAATTGAATCATGAATCATGAATCATGAATTGAATCATGAATTGAATTATGAATCATGAATCATGAATTGAATCATGAATCATTAATCATGAATTGAATCATGAATCATGAATCAAATCATGAATCATGAATTGAATCACGAATCGAATCATGAATCATTAATCATGAATTGAATAATGAATCATGAATTGAATCATGAATCATGAATCATGAATCATGAATTGAATCATGAATCATGAATCATGAATCGAATCATGAATCATGAATCATGAATTGAATCATGAATCATGAATTGAATCTTAAATCATGAATCATGAATCAAATCATGAATCATGAATCGAATCATGAATCATGAATCAAGAATCATGAATCGAATCATGAATCGTTAATTGAATCATGAATTGAATCATGAATCATGAATTGAATCATGAATCATTAATCATGAATTGAATCATGAATCATGAATCGAATCATGAATCAAGAATCTTGAATCATGAATCATGAATTGAATCATGAATCATGAATCATGAATCGAATCATGAATCATGAATCATGAATCATGAATCATGAATTGAATCATGAATCATGAATCATGAATTGAATCATGAATCATGAATCATAAATCATGAATTGAATCATGAATCATGAATTGAATCATGAATCATGAATCATGAATCATGAATCATGAATCGAATCATAAATCATGAATCATGAATCATGAATTGAATCATGAATCATGAATCATGAATTGAATCATGAATCATGAATCATGAATCATGAATCATGAATCATAAATCATGAATTGAATCATGAATCATGAATCATGAATTATGAATTGAATCATGAATCATGAATCATGAATCATGAATTGAATCATGAATCATGAATCATGAATCATGAATCATGAATTGAATCATGAATCATGAATCATGAATTGAATCATGAATCATGAATCATGAATCATAAATCATGAATTGAATCATGAATCATGAATTGAATCATGAATCATGAATCATGAATCATGAATTGAATCATGAATCATGAATCGAATCATGAATCATGAATCAAGAATCATGAAATGAATCATGAATCATGAATTGAATCATGAATCATGAATCATAAATTGAATCATGAATCGAATCATGAATCATGAATCATGAATCATGAATTGAATCATGAATCATGAATCATGAATCATGAATTGAATCATGAATCATGAATCATGAATTGAATCATGAATCATGAATTGAATCAGGATTCGACTCATGAATTGAATCAGGATTCAAATCATGAATTGAATCATGAGTCATGAATTGAATCATGAATCATGAATCATGAATTGAATCATGAATCATGAATTGAATCAGGATTCGAATCATGAATTGAATCAGGATTCAAATCATGAATTGAATCATGAGTCATGAATTGAATCATGAATCATGAATTATGAATCATGAATTGAATCATGAATCATGAATTAAATCATGAATCATGAATCATGAATTGAATCATGCATCATGAATCATGAATCGAATCATGAATCATGAATTTAATGATGAATCATGAATTGAATCATGAATCATGAATCATGAATTGAATCATGAATTGAATCATGAATCATAAATTGAATCATGAATTAAATTATGAATCATGAATCATAAATCATAAATTGATTCATGAATTGAATCCTGAATCATGAATCATGAATTGAATCATGATTCATGAATCATGAATTGAATCATGAATCATGATTCATAAATCGAATCATGAATCATGAATTGAATCATGAATCATGAATCATGAATCATGAATTTAATCAAGAATCATGAATTGAATCATGAATCATGAATTGAATCATGAATTGAATCATAAATCATAAATCATGAATCATGAATTGAATTCAGCAATCATGAATCATGAATTGAATCATGAATTGAATCATGAATCATAAATTGAATCATGAATTAAATTATGAATCATGAATCATAAATCATAAATTGAATCATGAATTGAATCCTGAATCATGAATCATGAATTGAATCATGATTCATGAATCATGAATTGAATCATGAATCATGATTCATAAATCGAATCATGAATCATGAATTGAATCATGAATCATGAATCATGAATCATGAATTTAATCATGAATCATGAATTGAATCATGAATCATGAATTGAATCATGAATTGAATCATAAATCATAAATCATGAATCATGAAATGAATTCAGCAATCATAAATCATGAATTGAATCATGAATTCAATCATGAATCATGAATCATGAATCATGAATCATAAATTGAATCATGAATCATGAATCATGAATTGAATCATGAATTGAATCATAAATCATGAATCATGAATTGAATCATGAATCTAGAATCATGAATTGAATCATGAATCATGAATCTAGAATCATGAATTGAATCATGAATCATGAATTGAATCATGAATCATGAATCAAATCATGAATCATGAATTGAATCATGAATTGAATCATGAATCATGAATCATGAATTGAATCATGAATCATGAATCGAATCATGAATCATGAATCGAATCATGAATCTCGAATCATGAATTGAATCATGAATCATGAATCATGAATTGAATCATGAATCTAGAATCATGAATCGAATCATGAATCATGAATCAAGAATCATGAATTGAATCATGAATCATGAATCATGAATCATGAATTATGAATTGAATCATGAATCATGAATCATGAATCATGAATTGAATCATGAATCATGAATCATGAATCGAATCATGAATCATGAATCAAGAATCATGAATCGAATCATGAATCATGAATTGAATCATGAATTGAATCATGAATCATGAATTGAATCATGAATCATTAATCATGAATCATGAATTGAATCATAAATCATGAATCATGAATCTTGAATCATGAATTGATTCATGAATCATGAATCATGAATCGAATCATGAATCATGAATCATGAATTGAATCATAAATCATGAATCATGAATCTTGAATCATGAATCATGAATTGAATCATGAATCATGAATCGAATCATGAATCATGAATCATGAATCATGAATCATGAATTGAATCATGAATCATGAATCATGAATTGAATCATAAATCATGAATCATGAATCATGAATTGAATCATAAATCATGAATTGAATCATGAATCATGAATCATGAATCATAAATCGAATCATAAATCATGAATCATGAATCATGAATTGAATCATGAATCATGAATCATGAATTGAATCATGAATCATGAATCATGAATCATGAATCATTAATCATGAATCATAAATCATGAATTGAATCATGAATCATTAATCATGAATTATGAATTGAATCATGAATCATGAATCATGAATCATGAATCATGAATTGAATCATGAATCATGAATCATGAATCATAAATCATGAATTGAATCATGAATCAAGAATCATGAAACGAATCATGAATCATGAATCAAGAATCATGAAACGAATCATGAATCATGAATCATGAATCATGAATCATGAATTGAATCATGAATCATGAATCATGAATTGAGTCATGAATCATAAATCATGAATTGAATCATGAATCATTAATCATGAATTGAATCAGGATTCGAATCTTGAATTGAATCAGGATTCAAAACATGAATTGAATCATGAATCATGAATTAAATCATGAATCCTGAATTATGAATCATGAATTGAATCATGAATCATGAATCGAATCATGAATCATTAATCATGAATTGAATCATGAATCATGAATCGAATCATGAATCATGAATCTTGAATCATGAATCATGAATTGAATCATGAATCATGAATCATGAATCGAATCATGAATCATGAATCATGAATCATGAATCATGAATTGAATCATGAATCATGAATCATGAATTGAATCATGAATCATGAATCATGAATCATAAATCATGAATTGAATCATGAATCATGAATTGAATCATGAATCATGAATCATGAATCGAATCATAAATCATGAATCATGAATCATGAATTGAATCATGAATCATGAATCTTGAATTGAATCATGATTCATGAATCATGAATCATGAATCATGAATCATGAATCATAAATCATGAATTGAATCATGAATCATTAATCATGAATTATGAATTGAATCATGAATCATGAATCATGAATCATGAATTGAATCATGAATCATGAATCATGAATCATGAATTGAATCATAAATCATGAATCGAATCATGAATCATGAATCAAGAATCATGAAACGAATCATGAATCCTGAATTGAATCATGAATCATGAATCATAAATTGAATCATGAATCATGAATCGACTCATGAATCATAAATCATGAATCATGAATTGAATCATGAATCATGAATCATGAATCATGAATCATGAATTGAATCATGAATCATGAATCATGAATTATGAATCATGAATTGAATCAGGATTCGAATCATGAATTGAATCAGGATTCAAATCATGAATTGAATCATGAGTCATGAATTGAATCATGAATCATGAATTATGAATCATGAATTGAATCATGAATCATGAATTGAATCATGAATCATGAATCATGAATCATGAATCATGAATCATGAATCATGAATTGAATCAGGAATCATGAATCATGAATTGAATCATGAATTGAATCATAAATCATAAATTGAATCATGAATTAAATTATGAATCATGAATCATGAATCATAAATTGAATCATGAATTGAATCCTGAATCATGAATCATGAATTGAATCATGATTCATGAATCATGAATTGAATCATGAATCATGATTCATAAATCGAATCATGAATCATGAATTGAATCATGAATCATGAATCATGAATTTAATCATGAATCATGAATTGAATCATGAATCATGAATTGAATCATGAATTGAATCATAAATCATAAATCATGAATCATGAATTGAATTCAGCAATCATAAATCATGAATTGAATCATGAATTCAATCCTGAATCATGAATCATGAATCATAAATCATAAATTTAATCATGAATCATGAATCATGAATTGAATCATGAATTGAATCATGAATTGAATCATAAATCATGAATCATGAATTGAATCATGAATCATGAATCATGAATTGAGTCATGAATCATGAATCATGAATTGAATCATGAATCATGAATCGAATCATGAATCATGAATTGAATCATGAATTGAATCATGAATCATGAATCATGAATTGAATCATGAATCATGAATCGAATCATGAATCATGAATCGAATCATGAATCTTGAATCATGAATTGAATCATGAATCATGAATCATGAATTGAATCATGAATCGAATCATGAATCATGAATTAAGAATCATGAATTGAATCATGAATCATGAATCATGAATCATGAATTGAATCATGAATCATGAATCATGAATCGAATCATGAATCATGAATCAAGAATCATGAATCGAATCATGAATCATGAATTGAATCATGAATTGAATCATGAATCATGAATTGAATCATGAATCATTAATCATGAATCATGAATTGAATCATAAATCATGAATCATGAATCTTGAATCATGAATCATGAATTCAATCATGAATCATGAATCATGAATCGAATCATGAATCATGAATCATGAATTGAATCATAAATCATGAATCATGAATCTTGAATCATGAATCATGAATTGAATCATGAATCATGAATCATGAATCGAATCATGAATCATGAATCATGAATCATGAATAATGAATTGAATCATGAATCATGAATCATGAATTGAATCATGATTCATGAATCATGAATTGAATCATGAATCATGATTCATAAATCGAATCATGAATCATGATTTTAATCATGAATCATGAATCATGAATCATGAATTTAATCATGAATCATGAATTGAATCATGAATCATGAATTGAATTCAGCAATCATAAATCATGAATTGAATCATGAATTCAATCATGAATCATGAATCATGAATCATGAATCATAAATTGAATCATAAATTGAATCCTGAATCATGAATCATGAATTGAATCATGATTCATGAATCATGAATTGAATCATGAATCATGATTCATAAATCAAATCATGAATCATGAATTGAATCATGAATCATGAATCATGAATTTAATCATGAATCATGAATTGAATCATGAATCATGAATTGAATCATGAATTGAATCATAAATCATAAATCATAAATCATGAATTGAATCATGAATTGAATCATGAATCATGAATCGAATCATGAATTCAATCATGAATCATGAATCATGAATCATGAATCATAAATTGAAGCATGAATCATGAATCATGAATTGAATCATGAATTGAATCATGAATCATGAATCGAATTATGAATCATGAATTGAATCATGAATTGAATCATGAATCATGAATCATGAATTGAATCATGAATCATGAATCGAATCATGAATCATGAATCGAATCATGAATCTTGAATCATGAATTGAATCATGAATCATGAATTGAATCATGAATCATGAATCAAGAATCATGAATTGAATCATGAATCATGAATCATGAATTATGAATTGAATCATGAATCATGAATCATGAATCATGAATCATGAATTGAATCATGAATCATGAATCATGAATCGAATCATGAATCATGAATCAAGAATCATGAATCGAATCATGAATCATGAATTGAATCATGAATTGAATCATGAATCATGAATTGAATCATGAATCATTAATCATGAATCATGAATTGAATCATAAATCATGAATCATGAATCTTGAATCATGAATCATGAATTGAATCATGAATCATGAATCATGAATCGAATCATGAATCATGAATCATGAATTGAATCATGAATCATGAATTGAATCATAAATCATGAATCATGAATCTTGAATCATGAATCATGAATTGAATCATGAATCATGAATCATGAATCGAATCATGAATCATGAATCATGAATCATGAATCATGAATTGAATCATGAATCATGAATCATGAATTGAATCATGAATCATGAATCATGAATCATGAATTGAATCATAAATCATGAATTGAATCATGAATCATGAATCATGAATCGAATCATAAATCATGAATCATGAATCATGAATTGAATCATGAATCATGAATCATGAATTGAATCATGAATCATGAATCATGAATCATGAATTGAATCATGAATCATGAATCATGAATTATGAATTGAATCATGAATCATGAATCATGAATCATGAATCATGAATTGAATCATAAATCATGAATCATGAATCTTGAATCATGAATCATGAATTGAATCATGAATCATGAATCATGAATCGAATCATGAATCATGAATCATGAATTGAATCATGAATCATGAATTGAATCATAAATCATGAATCATGAATCTTGAATCATGAATCATGAATTGAATCATGAATCATGAATCATGAATCGAATCATGAATCATGAATCATGAATCATGAATCATGAATTGAATCATGAATCATGAATCATGAATTGAATCATGAATCATGAATCATGAATCATGAATTGAATCATAAATCATGAATTGAATCATGAATCATGAATCATGAATCATGAATCGAATCATAAATCATGAATCATGAATCATGAATTGAATCATGAATCATGAATCATGAATTGAATCATGAATCATGAATCATGAATTATGAATTGAATCATGAATCATGAATCATGAATCATGAATCATGAATTGAATCATGAATCATGAATCATGAATCATAAATCATGAATTGAATCATGAATCAAGAATCATGAAACGAATCATGAATCATGAATCAAAAATCATGAAACGAGTCATGAATCATGAATTGAATCATGAATCATGAATCATAAATTGAATCATGAATCATGAATCATGAATCGAATCATGAATCATGAATCATGATTCATGAATCATGAATTGAATCATGAATCATGAATCATGAATTGAATCATGAATCATGAATTGAATCATGAATCATTAATCATGAATTGAATCAGGATTCGAATCTTGAATTGAATCAGGATTCGAATCATGAATTGAATCATGAATCATGAATTAAATCATGAATCCTGAATTATGAATCATGAATTGAATCATGAATCATGAATTGAATCATGAATCATGAATCATGAATCATGAATCATGAATTAAATCATGCATCTTGAATCATGAATTTAATCATGAATCATGAATCATAAATCATAAATTGAATCATGAATTGAATCATGAATCATGAATTTAATCATGAATTGAATCATGAATCATAAATTGAATCATGAATTAAATTATGAATCATGAATCATAAATCATAAATTGAATCATGAATTGAATCATGAATCATGAATCATAAATCATAAATTGAATCATGAATTGAATCATGAATCATGAATCGAATCATGAATCATGAATCATGAATTGAATCATGAATCATGATTCATGAATCGAATCATGAATCAGGAATTGAATCATGAATCATGAATCATGAATTGAATCATGAATCATGAATTGAATCATGAATTGAATCATGAATCATGAATCATGAATCATAAATTGAATCATGAATCATGAATCATGAATTGAATCATGAATTGAATCATGAATCATGAATTGAATCATGAATCATGAATCATGAATTGACTCATGAATCATGAATCATGAATTGAATCATGAATCATGAATCATGAATTGAATCATGAATCATGATTCATGAATTGAATCATGAATTGAATCATGAATTATAAATTAAATCATGAATCATGAATCATGAATTGAATCATGAATCATGAATCATGAATTGAATCATGAATCATGAATCATGAATCATAAATCATGAATTGAATCATGAATCATTAATCATGAATTATGAATTGAATTATGAATCATGAATCATGAATCATGAATTGAATCATGAATCATGAATCATGAATCATGAATCATGAATTGAATCATGAATCATGAATCATGAATCGAAGCATGAATCATGAATCAAGAATCATGAAACGAATCATGAATCATGAATCATGATTCATGAATCATGAATTGAATCATGAATCATGAATCATGAATTGAATCATGAATCATGAATTGAATCATGAATCATTAATCATGAATTGAATCAGGATTCGAATCTTGAATTGAATCAGGATTCGAATCATGAATTGAATCATGAATCATGAATTAAATCATGAATCCTGAATTATGAATCATGAATTGAATCATGAATCATGAATTGAATCATGAATCATGAATCATGAATCATGAATCATGAATCATGAATTAAATCATGCATCATGAATCATGAATTTAATCATGAATCATGAATCATAAATCATAAATTGAATCATGAATTGAATCATGAATCATGAATTTAATCATGAATTGAATCATGAATCATAAATTGAATCATGAATTAAATTATGAATCATGAATCATAAATCATAAATTGAATCATGAATTGAATCATGAATCATGAATCATAAATCATAAATTGAATCATGAATTGAATCATGAATCATGAATCGAATCATGAATCATGAATCATGAATTGAATCATGAATCATGATTCATGAATCGAATCATGAATCAGGAATTGAATCATGAATCATGAATCATGAATTGAATCATGAATCATGAATTGAATCATGAATCATGAATTGAATCATGAATTGAATCATGAATCATGAATCATGAATCATAAATTGAATCATGAATCATGAATCATGAATTGAATCATGAATTGAATCATGAATCATGAATTGAATCATGAATCATGAATCATGAATTGACTCATGAATCATGAATCATGAATTGAATCATGAATCATGAATCATGAATTGAATCATGAATCATGATTCATGAATTGAATCATGAATTGAATCATGAATTATAAATTAAATCATGAATCATGAATCATGAATTGAATCATGAATCATGAATCATGAATTGAATCATGAATCATGAATCATGAATCATAAATCATGAATTGAATCATGAATCATTAATCATGAATTATGAATTGAATTATGAATCATGAATCATGAATCATGAATTGAATCATGAATCATGAATCATGAATCATGAATCATGAATTGAATCATGAATCATGAATCATGAATCGAAGCATGAATCATGAATCAAGAATCATGAAACGAATCATGAATCATGAATTGAATCATGAATCATAAATTGAATCATAAATCATGAATCGAATCATGAATCATGAATCATGAATCATAAATTGAATCATGAATCATGAATCATGCATTGACTCATGAATCATGAATCATGAATCATGAATTGAATCATGAATCATGAATCATGAATTGAATCATGAATCATGAATCATGAATCATGAATTGAATCATGAATCATTAATCATGAATTATGAATTGAATCATGAATCATGAATCATGAATCATGAATTGAATCATGAATCATGAATCATGAATTGAATCATGAATCATGAATCATGAATCGAATCATGAATCATGAATCAAGAATCATGAAACGAATCATGAATCATGAATTGAATCATGAATCATAAATTGAATCATGAATCATGAATCATGAATCGAATCATGAATCATGAATCATGAATCATGAATCATAAATTGAATCATGAATCATGAATTGAATCATGAATCATGAATCATGAATCATGAATCATGAATCATGAATCATGAATTGAATCATAAATCATGAATTGAATCATGAATCATGAATCATGAATCATGAATCGAATCATAAATCATGAATCATGAATCATGAATTGAATCATGAATCATGAATCATGAATCATGAATCGAATCATGAATCATTAATCATGAATCATGAATTGAATCATGAATTATGAATCATGAATCATGAATCATGAATTGAATCATGAATCATGAATCATGAATCGAATCATGAATCATGAATCAAGAATCATGAAACGAATCATGAATAATGAATTGAATCATGAATCATAAATTGAATCATGAATCATGAATCGAATCATGAATCATGAATCATAAATCATGAATCATGAATTGAATCATGAATCATGAATCATGAATCATGAATCATGAATTGAATCATGAATCATGAATTGAATCATGAATCATGAATCATGAATTGAATCATGAATCATGAATTGAATCAGGATTCGAATCATGAATTGAATCAGGTATCAAATCATGAATTGAATCATGAGTCATGAATTGAATCATGAATCATGAATTATGAATCATGAATTGAATCATGCATCATGAATTTAATCATGAATCATGAATTGAATCATGAATCATGAATTGAATCATGAATCATGAATCATGAATTTAATCATGAATTGAATCATGAATCATAAATTGAATCATGAATTAAATTATGAATCATGAATCATAAATCATAAATTGAATCATGAATTGAATCATGAATCATGAATCGAATCATGAATCATGAATCATGAATTGAATCATGAATCATGATTCATGAATCGAATCATGAATCATGAATTGAATCATGAATCATGAATCATGAATTGAATCATGAATCATGAATTGAATCATGAATCATGAATTGAATCATGAATTGAATCATGAATCATGAATCATGAATCGAATCATGAATTATGAATCATGAATCATGAATCATAAATTGAATCATGAATCATGAATCATGAATTGAATCATGAATTGAATCATGAATCATGAATTGAATCATGAATCATGAATCATGAATTGACTCATGAATTGAATCATGAATTGAATCATGAATTATAAATTAAATCATGAATCATGAATCATGAATTGAATCATGAATCATGAATCATGAATTGAATCATGAATCATGAATCATGAATCATAAATCATGAATTGAATCATGAATCATTAATCATGAATTATGAATTGAATTATGAATCATGAATCATGAATCGAATCATGAATCATGAATCATGAATTGAATCATAAATCATGAATCATGAATCATGAATCTTGAATCATGAATCATGAATTGAATCATGAATCATGAATCATGAATCGAATCATGAATCATGAATCATGAATCATGAATAATGAATTGAATCATGAATCATGAATCATGAATTGAATCATGATTCATGAATCATGAATTGAATCATGAATCATGATTCATAAATCGAATCATGAATCATGAATTTAATCATGAATCATGAATCATGAATTTAATCATGAATCATGAATTGAATCATGAATCATGAATTGAATCATTAATTGAATCATAAATCATAAATCATGAATCATGAATTGAATTCAGCAATCATAAATCATGAATTGAATCATGAATTCAATCATGAATCATGAATCATGAATCATAAATTGAATCATAAATTGAATCCTGAATCATGAATCATGAATTGAATCATGATTCATGAATCATGAATTGAATCATGAATCATGATTCATAAATCGAATCATGAATCATGAATTGAATCATGAATCATGAATCATGAATTTAATCATGAATCATGAATTGAATCATGAATCATGAATTGAATCATGAATTGAATCATAAATCATAAATCATGAATCATGAATTGAATTCAGCAATCATAAATCATGAATTGAATCATGAATTCAATCATGAATCATGAATCATGAATCATGAATCATAAATTGAATCATGAATCATGAATCGTGAATTGAATCATGAATTGAATCATAAATCATGAATCATTTATTGAATCATGAATCATGAATTGAATCATGAATCATGAATCATGAATTGAATCATGAATCATGAATCGAATCATGAATCATGAATTGAATCATGAATTGAATCATAATTCATGAATCATGAATTGAATCATGAATCTAGAATCATGAATCGAATCATGAATCATGAATCAAGAATCATGAATTGAATCATGAATCATGAATCATGAATCATGAATTATAAATTGAATCATGAATCATGAATCATGAATCATGAATCATGAATTGAATCATGAATCATGAATCATGAATCGAATCATGAATCATGAATCAAGAATCATGAATCGAATCATGAATCATGAATTGAATCATGAATTGAATCATGAATCATGAATTGAATCATAAATCATGAATTGAATCATAAATCATGAATCATGAATCTTGAATCATGAATCATGAATTGAATCATGAATCATGAATCATGAATCGAATCATGAATCATGAATCATGAATTGAATCATGAATCATGAATTGAATCATAAATCATGAATCATGAATCTTGAATCATGAATCATGAATTGAATCATGAATCATGAATCATGAATCGAATCATGAATCATGAATCATGAATCATGAATCATGAATTGAATTATGAATCATGAATCATGAATTGAATCATGAATCATGAATCATGAATCATGAATTGAATCATAAATCATGAATTGAATCATGAATCATGAATCATGAATCATGAATCGAATCATAAATCATGAATCATGAATCATGAATTGAATCATGAATCATGAATTGAATCATGAATCATGAATCATAAATCATGAATTGAATCATGAATCATGAATTATGAATTGAATCATGAATCATGAATCATGAATCATGAATCATGAATTGAATCATGAATCATGAATCATGAATCATAAATCATGAATTGAATCATGAATCAAGAATCATGAAACGAATCATGAATCATGAATCAAGAATCATGAAACGAATCATGAATCATGAATTGAATCATGAATCATGAATCATAAATTGAATCATGAATCATGAATCGAATCATGAATCATGAATCATGATTCATGAATCATGAATTGAATCATGAATCATGAATCATGAATTGAATCATGAATC
This sequence comes from Mixophyes fleayi, assembly GCF_038048845.1. Lineage (NCBI taxonomy): Eukaryota > Metazoa > Chordata > Amphibia > Anura > Limnodynastidae > Mixophyes > Mixophyes fleayi. Next base: position 26,792 of record NW_027448502.1, read on the forward strand.
ATGAATTGAATCATGAATCATTAATCATGAATTGAATCAGGATTCGAATCTTGAATTGAATCAGGATTCGAATCATGAATTGAATCATGAATCATGAATTAAATCATGAATCCTGAATTATGAATCATGAATTGAATCATGAATCATGAATTGAATCATGAATCATGAATTGAATCATGAATCATGAATCATGAATCATGAATCCTGAATCATGAATTAAATCATGCATCATGAATCATGAATTTAATCATGAATCATGAATCATAAATCATAAATTGAATCATGAATTGAATCATGAATCATGAATCATGAATTTAATCATGAATTGAATCATGAATCATAAATTGAATCATGAATTAAATTATGAATCATGAATCATAAATCATAAATTGAATCATGAATTGAATCATGAATCATGAATCGAATCATGAATCATGAATCATGAATTGAATCATGAATCATGATTCATGAATCGAATCATGAATCATGAATTGAATCATGAATCATGAATCATGAATTGAATCATGAATCATGAATTGAATCATGAATCATGAATTGAATCATGAATTGAATCATGAATCATGAATCATGAATCATAAATTGAATCATGAATCATGAATCATGAATTGAATCATGAATTGAATCATGAATCATGAATTGAATCATGAATCATGAATCATGAATTGACTCATGAATCATGAATCATGAATTGAATCATGAATCATGATTCATGAATTGAATCATGAATTGAATCATGAATTATAAATTAAATCATGAATCATGAATCATGAATTGAATCATGAATCATGAATCATGAATTGAATCATGAATCATGAATCATGAATCATAAATCATGAATCGAATCATGAATCATTAATCATGAATTATGAATTGAATTATGAATCATGAATCATGAATCATGAATTGAATCATGAATCATGAATCATGAATCATGAATCATGAATTGAATCATGAATCATGAATCATGAATCGAAGCATGAATCATGAATCAAGAATCATGAAACGAATCATGAATCATGAATTGAATCATGAATCATAAATTGAATCATGAATCATGAATCATGCATTGACTCATGAATCATGAATCATGAATCATGAATTCAATCATGAATCATGAATCATGAATTGAATCATTAATCATGAATTATGAATTGAATCATGAATCATGAATCATGAATCATGAATTGAATCATGAATCATGAATCATGAATTGAATCATGAATCATGAATCATGAATCGAATCATGAATCATGAATCAAGAATCATGAAACGAATCATGAATCATGAATCGAATCATGAATCATGAATCATGAATCATGAATCATAAATTGAATCATGAATCATGAATTGAATCATGAATCATGAATCATGAATCATGAATCATGAATCATGAATTGAATCATGAATCATGAATCATGAATCATAAATTGAATCATGAATCATGAATTGAATCATGAATCATGAATCATGAATCATGAATCATGAATCATGAATTGAATCATAAATCATGAATTGAATCATGAATCATGAATCATGAATTGAATCATGAATCATGAATCATGAATCATGAATCATAAATCATGAATTGAATCATGAAATATTAATCATGAATTATGAATTGAATCATGAATCATGAATCATGAATCATGAATCATGAATTGAATCATGAATCATGAATCATGAATCATGAATTGAATCATGAATCATGAATCATGAATCAAATCATGAATCATGAATCAAGAATCATGAAACGAATCATGAATAATGAATTGAATCATGAATCATGAATCATAAATTGAATCATGAATCATGAATCGAATCATGAATCATGAATCATAAATCATGAATTGAATCATGAATCATGAATCATGAATCATGAATCATGAATTGAATCATGAATCATGAATTGAATCATGATTCATGAATCATGAAATGACTCATGAATCATGAATCATGAATTGAATCATGAATCATGATTCATGAATTGAATCATGAATTGAATCATGAATTATAAATTAAATCATGAATCATGAATCATGAATTGAATCATGAATCATGAATCATGAATCATGAATCATGAATCATAAATCATTAATTGAATCATGAATCATGAATCATGAATTATGAATTGAATTATGAATCATGAATCATGAATCATGAATTGAATCATGAATCATGAATCATGAATCATGAATTGAATCATGAATCATGAATCATGAATCGAAGCATGAATCATGAATCAAGAATCATGAAACGAATCATGAATCATGAATTGAATCATGAATCATAAATTGAATCTTGAATCATGAATCATGAATCATGAATCGAATCATGAATCATGAATCATGAATCATGAATCATAAATTGAATCATGAATCATGAATCATGCATTGACTCATGAATCATGAATCATGAATCATGAATTCAATCATGAATCATGAATCATGAATTCAATCATGAATCATGAATCATGAATCATGAATTGAATCATGAATCATTAATCATGAATTATGAATTGAATCATGAATCATGAATCATGAATCATGAATTGAATCATGAATCATGAATCATGAATTGAATCATGAATCATGAATCATGAATCGAATCATGAATCATGAATCAAGAATCATGAAACGAATCATGAATCATGAATTAAATCATGAATCATAAATTGAATCATGAATCATGAATCATGAATCGAATCATGAATCATGAATCATGAATCATGAATCATAAATTGAATCATGAATCATGAATTGAATCATGAATCATGAATCATGAATCATGAATCATGAATTGAATCATAAATCATGAATTGAATCATGAATCATGAATCATGAATCATGAATCGAATCATAAATCATGAATCATGAATCATGAATTGAATCATGAATCATGAATCATGAATTGAATCATGAATCATGAATCATGAATCATGAATCATGAATCATAAATCATGAATTGAATCATGAATCATTAATCATGAATTATGAATTGAATCATGAATCATGAATCATGAATCATGAATCATGAATTGAATCATGAATCATGAATCATGAATCATGAATCATGAATTGAATCATGAATCATGAATCATGAATCGAATCATGAATCATGAATCAAGAATCATGAAACGAATCATGAATAATGAATTGAATCATGAATCATAAATTGAATCATGAATCATGAATCGAATCATGAATCATGAATCATAAATCATGAATCATGAATTGAATCATGAATCATGAATCATGAATCATGAATCATGAATTGAATCATGAATCATGAATCATGAATTGAATCATGAATCATGAATCATGAATTGAATCATGAATCATGAATTGAATCAGGATTCGAATCATGAATTGAATCAGGTATCAAATCATGAATTGAATCATGAGTCATGAATTGAATCATGAATCATGAATTATGAATCATGAATTGAATCATGAATCATGAATTGAATCATGAATCATGAATTGAATCATGCATCATGAATCATGAATCGAATCATGAATCATAATTTAATCATGAATCATGAATTGAATCATGAATCATGAATTGAATCATGAATCATGAATCATGAATTGAATCATGAATTGAATCATTAATCATAAATTGAATCATGAATTAAATTATGAATCATGAATCATGAATTGAATCATGATTCATGAATCATGAATTGAATCATGAATCATGATTCATGAATCGAATCATGAATCATGAATTCAATCATGAATCATGAATCATGAATTGAATCATGAATCATGAATTGAATCATGAATCATGAATTGAATCATGAATTGAATCATAAATCATAAATCATGAATCATGAATTGAATTCAGCAATCATAAATCATGAATTGAATCATGAATTGAATCATGAATCATGAATCATGAATCATGAATCATAAATTGAATCATGAATCATGAATCATGAATTCAATCATGAATTTAATCATGAATCATGAATCATGAATTAAATCATGAATCATGAATTGAATCATGAATCATGAATCATGAATTGAATCATGAATCATGAATCATGAATTGAATCATGAATCATGAATCGAATCATGAATCATGAATTGAATCATGAATTGAATCATGAATCATGAATCATGAATTGAATCATGAATCATGAATCGAATCATGAATCATGAATTGAATCATGAATCTAGAATCATGAATCGAATCATGAATCATGAATCAAGAATCATGAATTGAATCATGAATCATGAATCATGAATTATGAATTGAATCATGAATCATGAATCATGAATCATGAATCATGAATTGAATCATGAATCATGAATCATGAATCGAATCATGAATCAAGAATCATGAATCGAATCATGAATCATGAATTGAATCATGAATTGAATCATGAATCATGAATTGAATCATGAATCATTAATCATGAATCATGAATTGAATCATAAATCATGAATCATGAATCTTGAATCATGAATCATGAATTGAATCATGAATCATGAATCATGATCGAATCATGAATCATGAATCATGAATTGAATCATAAATCATGAATCATGAATCTTGAATCATGAATTGAATCATGAATCATGAATCATGAATCGAATCATGAATCATGAATCATGAATCATGAATCATGAATCATGAATTGATCATGAATCATGAATCATGAATTGAATCATGAATCATGAATCATGAATTGAATCATAAATCATGAATTCAATCATGAATCATGAATCATGAATCATGAATCGAATCATAAATCATGAATCATGATTCATGAATTGAATCATGAATCATGAATTGAATCATGAATCATGAATCATGAATTATAAATCATGAATTGAATCATGAATCATTAATCATGAATTATGAATTGAATCATGAATCATGAATCATGAATCATGAATGGAATCATGAATCATGAATCATAAATCATGAATTAAATCATGAATCAAGAATCATGAAACGAATCATGAATCATGAATCAAGAATCATGAAACGAATCATGAATCATGAATTGAATCATGAATCTTGAATCATGAATTGAATCATGAATCATGAATCATGAATCATGAATCGAATCATAAATCATGAATCATGAATTGAATCATGAATCATGAATCATGAATCATGAATCATGAATCATAAATCATGAATTGAATCATGAATCATTAATCATGAATTATGAATTGAATCATGAATCATGAATCATGAATCATGAATCATGAATTGAATCATGAATCATGAATCATGAATCATAAATCATGAATTGAATCATGAATCAAGAATCATGAAACGAATCATGAATCATGAATCAAGAATCATGAAATGAAGTATGAATCATGAATTGAATCATGAATCATGAATCATAAATTGAATCATGAATCATGAATCGAATCATGAATCATGAATCATGAATCATGAATCATGAATTGAATCATGAATCATGAATCATGAATTGAATCATGAATCATGAATCATGAATCATAAATTGAATCATGAATCATGAATCATGAATTGAATCATGAATCATGAATCATAAATTGAATCATGAATCATGAATCATGAATTCAATTATGAATTTAATCATGAATCATGAATCATGAATTGAATCATGAATCATGAATCATGAATTGAATCATGAATCATGAATCGAATCATGAATCATGAATTGAATCATGAATTGAATCATGAATCATGAATCATGAATTGAATCATGAATCATGAATTGAATCATGAATCATGAATCATGAATCATGAATCATGAATCATGAATTATGAATTGAATCATGAATCATGAATCATGAATCATGAATCATGAATTGAATCATGAATCATGAATCATGAATCATGAATTATGAATTGAATCATGAATCATGAATCATGAATTATGAATTGAATTATAAATCATGAATCATGAATCTTGAATCATGAATTGAATCATGAATCATGAATCATGAATCGAATCATGAATCATGAATCATGAATTGAATCATGAATCATGAATCATGAATTGAATTATAAATCATGAATTGAATCATGAATCATTAATCATGAATTATGAATTGAATCATGAATCATGAATCATTAATCATGAATTGAATCATGAATCATGAATCATGAATCATAAATCATGAATTGAATCATGAATCAAGAATCATGAAACGAATCATGAATCATGAATCAAGAATCATGAAACGAATCATTAATCATGAATTGAATCATGAATCATGAATCATGAATCATGAATCGAATCATAAATCATGAATCATGAATTGAATCATGAATCATGAATCATGAATTGAATCATGAATCATGAATCATGAATCATGAATCATAAATCATAAATCATGAATTGAATCATGAATCATTAATCATGAATTATGAATTGAATCATGAATCATGAATCATGAATTGAATCATGAATCATGAATCATGAATCATAAATCATGAATTGAATCATGAATCAAGAATCATGAAACGAATCATGAATCATGAATCAAGAATCATGAAATGAAGTATGAATCATGAATTGAATCATGAATCATGAATCATAAATTGAATCATGAATCATGAATCATGAATCGAATCATGAATCATGAATCATGAATTGAATCATGAATCATGAATTGAATCATGAATCATGAATCATGAATTGAATCATGAATCATGAATCTTGAATCATGAATCATGAATCATGAATTGAATCATGAATTTATTCATGAATCATGAATCATGAATTGAATCATGAATTGAATCATGAATCATGAATTGAATCATGAATCATGAATCATGAATCATAAATTGAATCATGAATCATGAATTGAATCATGAATTGAATCATGAATCATGAATCATGAATTGAATCATGAATCATGAATCGAATCATGAATCATGAATCAAGAATCATGAATTGAATCATGAATCATGAATCATGAATCATGAATTATGAATTGAATCATGAATCATGAATCATGAATCATGAATTGAATCATGAATCATGCATCGAATCATGAATCATGAATCATGAATCGAATCATGAATCATGAATTGAATCATGAATTGAATCATGAATCATGAATTGAATAATGAATCATTAATCATGAATCATGAATCATGAATTGAATCATAAATCATGAATCATGAATCTTGAATCATGAATTGAATCATGAATCATGAATCATGAATCGAATCATGAATCATGAATCATGAATTGAATCATAAATCATGAATCATGAATCTTGAATCATGAATTGAATCATGAATCATGAATCATGAATCGAATCATGAATCATGAATCATGAATCATGAATCATGAATTGAATCATGAATCATGAATCATGAATTGAATCATGAATCACGAATCATGAATTGAATCATAAATCATGAATTGAATCATGAATCATGAATCATGAATCATGAATCGAATCATAAATCATGAATCATGATTCATGAATTGAATCATGAATCATGAATCATGAATTGAATCATGAATCAAGAATCATGAATCATGAATCATAAATCATGAATTGAATCATGAATCATTAATCATGAATTATGAATTGAATCATGAATCATGAATCATGAATCATGAATCATGAATTGAATCATGAATCATGAATCATGAATCATAAATCATGAATTGAATCATGAATAAGGAATCATGAAACGAATCATGAATCATGGATCAAGAATCATGAAATGAATCATGAATCATGAATTGAATCATGAATCTTGAATCATGAATTGAATCATGAATCATGAATCATGAATCATGAATCGAATCATGAATCATGAATTGAATCATGAATCATGAATCATGAATTGAATCATGAATCATGAATCATGAAATACATAGAATTATAAATCATGAATTGAATCATGAATCATTAATCATGAATTATGAATTGAATCATGAATCAATCATGAATCATGAATCATGAATTGAATCATGAATCATGAATCATGAATCATAAATCATGAATTGAATCATGAATCAAGAATCATGAAACGAATCATGAATCATGAATCAAGAATCATGAAACGAAGCATGAATCATGAATTGAATCATGAATCATGAATCATAAATTGAATCATGAATCATGAATCATGAATAGAATCATGAATCATGAATCATGAATCATGAATCATGAATTGAATCATGAATCATGAATCATGAATTGAATCATGAATCATGAATCATGAATTGAATCATGAATCATGAATCATGAATCATGAATTGAATCATGAATCATGAATCATGAATCATAATTTGAATCATGAATCATTAATCATGAATTGAATCAGGATTCGAATCTTGAATTGAATCAGGATTCGAATCATGAATTGAATCAAGAATCATAAAACGAATCATGAATCATGAATTGAATCATGAATCATAAATTGAATCATGAATCATGAAGCATGAATCATAAATTGAATCATGAATCATGAATCATGAATTGACTCATGAATCATGAATCATGAATCATGAATTCAATCATGAATCATGAATCATGAATTGAATCATGAATCATGAATCATAAATTGAATCATGAATCATTAATCATGAATTATGAATTGAATCATGAATCATGAATCATGAATCATGAATTGAATCATGAATCATGAATCAAGAATCATGAAACGAATCATGAATCATGAATTGAATCATGAATCATAAATTGAATCATGAATCATGAATCATGAATCGAATCATGAATCATGAATCATGAATCAAGAATCATAAATTGAATCATGAAATATGAATTGACTCATGAATCATGAATCATGAATCATGAATTCAATCATAAATCATGAATCATGAATTCAATCATGAATCATGAATCATGAATCATGAATCGAATCATAAATCATGAATCATGAATCATGAATTGAATCATGAATCATGAATCATGAATTGAATCATGAATCATGAATCATGAATCATGAATCATGAATTGAATCATGAATCATTAATCATGAATTATGAATTGAATCATGAATCATGAATCATAAATCATGAATTGAATCATGAATCATTAATCATGAATTATGAATTGAATCATGAATCATGAATCATGAATCATGAATCATGAATTGAATCATGAATCATGAATCATGAATCATGAATCATGAATTGAATCATGAATCATGAATCATGAATCGAATCATGAATCATGAATCAAGAATCATGAAACGAATCATGAATCATGAATTGAATCATGAATCATGAATTGAATCATGAATCATGAATCATAAATTGAATCATGAATCATAAATTGAATCATGAATCATGAATCGAATCATGAATCATGAATCATGAATCATGAATTGAATCATGAGTCATGAATTGAATCATGAATCATGAATTATGAATCATGAATTGAATCATGAATCATGAATTGAATCATGAATCATGAATCATGA
>NW_027448503.1:0-36188 GCF_038048845.1 Mixophyes fleayi
TAGAGGGTATGATGGAGAGAGAGCGCGTGAGAGGGGGTATGAGGGAGAGAGAAAGAGAGAGGGTATGAGGAGAGAGAGAGAGGGTATGAGGGAGAGAGAGCGCGAGAGGGGGTATGACGGAGAGAGAGAGAGCAAGCGCGAGAGGGGGTACGAGGGAGAGAGCGAGCGAGCGAGAGGGGAAGAGGAAGGAAGAGAGAGAGAGAGCGAGCGAGAGGGGAAGAGGAAGGGAGAGAGAGAGAGCAAGCGAGGGGAAAGAGGAAGGGAGAGAGAGAGAGCGCGAGAGGGGAAAAGGAAGTGAGAGAGAGAGAGAGAGCGCGAGAGAGCGCGAGAGGGGGAGAGAGAGAGAGAGCAAGAGAGGGGAAGAGGGAGAGAGAGAGCGCGCAAGAGGGGGTATAAGAGAGAGAGAGAGCGCGCGAGAGGGGGAATGAGAGAGAGAGATCGAGGGGGTATGAGGGAGAAAGAGAGAGAGGGTATGATGGAGAGAGAGAGAGGGCATGAGAGAGGGAGAGAGGGGGTATGAGGGAGAGAGAGTAAGCGAGCGAGAGGGGGTATGATGGAGAGAGAGAGAGAGCGAGCGAGCGAGAGTGGGTATGATGGAGAGAGAGAGAGCGAGCGAGCGAGAGTGGGTATGAGGGAGAGAGAGAGAGCGAGCGGGCGAGATAGGGTATGAGGGAGAGAGAGAGCGAAGTGCGCGAGAGAGGGTATGAGGCAGAGAGAGAGCGAGCGCGCGAGAGGGGGTATGAGGGAGAGAGAGAGAGAGAGCGTGCTAGAGGGGGTATGAGGGAGAGAGAGAGCGAGAGGGGAAGAGGAAGGGAGAGAGAGAGAGAGAGCGAGCGAGAGGGGAAGAGGAAGGGAGAAAGATCGAGCAAGAGGGGAAGAGGAAGGGAGAGAGAGAGAGCGAGCGAGAGGGGGTATGAGAGAGAGAGAAAGAGAGAGGGTATGAGGGAGAGAGAGAGAGGGTATGAGGGAGAGAGAGCGCGAGAGGGGGTATGACGGAGAGAGAGAGAGCAAGCGCGAGAGGGGGTACGAGGGAGAGAGCGAGCGAGCGAGAGGGGAAGAGGTAGGAAGAGAGAGAGAGAGCGAGCGAGAGGGGAAGAGGAAGGGAGAGAGAGAGAGCAAGCGAGGGGAAAGAGGAAGGGAGAGAGAGAGAGCGCGAGAGGGGAAAAGGAAGTGAGAGAGAGAGAGAGAGCGCGAGAGAGCGCGAGAGGGGGAGAGAGAGAGAGAGCAAGAGAGGGGAAGAGGGAGAGAGAGAGCGCGCAAGAGAGGGTATAAGAGAGAGAGAGAGAGACCGCGCGAGAGGGGGAATGAGAGAGAGAGATCGAGGGGGTATGAGGGAGAAAGAGAGAGAGGGTATGATGGAGAGAGAGAGAGGGCATGAGAGAGGGAGAGAGGGGGTATGAGGGAGAGAGAGTAAGCGAGCGAGAGGGGGTATGATGGAGAGAGAGAGAGCGACGCGAGCGAGAGTGGGTATGAGGGAGAGAGAGAGAGCGAGCAGGCGAGATAGGGTATGAGGGAGAGAGAGAGCGAGTGCGCGAGAGAGGGTATGAGGGAGAGAGCGAGAGGGGGTATGAGAGAGAGAGCACGCGAGAGGGGGCTATGAGAGAGAGAGAGAGCGCGCGAGAGGGGGTATGAGAGAGAGAGAGCGCGCGAGAGGGGGTATGAGAGAGAGAGCGCGAGAGGGGGTATGAGGGAGAGAGAGTGAGAGGGTATGATGGAGAGAGAGCGCGTGAGAGGGGGTATGAGGGAGAGAGAAAGAGAGAGGGTATGAGGGAGAGAGAGAGAGGGTATGAGGGAGAGAGAGCGCGAGAGGGGTATGACGGAGAGAGAGAGAGCAAGCGCGAGAGGGGGTACGAGGGAGAGAGCGAGCGAGCGAGAGGGGAAGAGGAAGGAAGAGAGAGAGAGAGCGAGCGAGAGGGGAAGAGGAAGGGAGAGAGAGAGAGCAAGCGAGGGGAAAGAGGAAGGGAGAGAGAGAGAGCGCGAGAGGGGAAAAGGAAGTGAGAGAGAGAGAGAGAGCGCGAGAGAGCGCGAGAGGGGGAGAGAGAGAGAGAGCAAGAGAGGGGAAGAGGGAGAGAGAGAGCGCGCAAGAGGGGGTATAAGAGAGAGAGAGAGCGCGCGAGAGGGGGAATGAGAGAGAGAGATCGAGGGGGTATGAGGGAGAAAGAGAGAGAGGGTATGATGGAGAGAGAGAGAGGGCATGAGAGAGGGAGAGAGGGGGTATGAGGGAGAGAGAGTAAGCGAGCGAGAGGGGGTATGATGGAGAGAGAGAGAGCGAGCGAGCGAGAGTGGGTATGATGGAGAGAGAGAGAGCGAGCGAGCGAGAGTGGGTATGAGGGAGAGAGAGAGAGCGAGCGGGCGAGATAGGGTATGAGGGAGAGAGAGAGCGAGTGCGCGAGAGAGGTATGAGGCAGAGAGAGAGCGACGCGCGCGAGAGGGGGTATGAGGGAGAGAGAGAGAGAGAGCGTGCTAGAGGGGGTATGAGGGAGAGAGAGAGCGAGAGGGGAAGAGGAAGGGAGAGAGAGAGAGAGAGCGAGCGAGAGGGGAAGAGGAAGGGAGAAAGATCGAGCAAGAGGGGAAGAGGAAGGGAGAGAGAGAGAGCGAGCGAGAGGGGGTATGAGAGAGATAGCGCGAGAGGGGGTATGAGGGAGAGAGAGAGAGGGTATGATGGAGAGAGAGAGCACAAGAGGGGGTATGAGGGAGAGAGAGAGAGGGTATGAGGGAGAGAGAGAGCGCGAGAGGGGGTATGAGGTGAGAGAGGGTATGAGAGAGAGAGGGTATGAGAGAGAAAGAGAGAGGGGGGGTATGAGGGAGAGAGAGCAAGCGAGCGAGAGGGGGTATGACGGAGAGAGAGAACGAGCGAGCGTGGGTATGAGGGAGAGAGAGAGAGAGCGAGCGCGCGAGAGAGGGTATGAGGGAGAGAGAGAGCGAGCGCGTGAGAGAGGGTATGAGGGAGAGAGAGAGCAAGCGAGCGAGAGTGGGTATGAGGGAGAGAGAGAGAGCGACGCGCGCGAGAGAGGGTATGAGGGAGAGAGTGCGAGCGTGTGAGAGAGGGTATGAGCAGAGAGAGAGCGAGCGCGCGAGAGGGGGTATGAGGGAGAGAGAGTGCGAGCGTGCGAGAGGGGTATGAGGGAGAGAGAGAGAGAGAGAGAGCGAGAGGGGAAGAGGAAGGAGAGAGAGAGAGAGCGATCGAGAGGGGAAGAGAAAGGGAGAAAGATCGAGCGAGAGGGGAAGAGGGAGGGAGAGAGAGAGAGCGAGCGAGAGGGGAAGAGGAAGGGAGAGAGAAAGAGCGAGCGAGAGGGAAAGAGGAAGGGAGAGAGAGAGAGCGAGCAAGAGGGGAAGAGGAAGGGTAGAGAGAGAGAGAGCGTGCGAGAGGGGGTAGGAGAGAGAGCGCGCGAGAGGGGGTATGAGAGAGAGCGCTCGAGAGGGGGTATGAGAGAGAGAGAGAGAGAGCAAGCGAGCGAGAGTGGGTATGAGGGAGAGAGAGAGAGAGAGAGAGAGAGCGCGAGAGAGGGTATGAGGGAGAGAGAGCGAGCGTGTGAGAGAGGGTATGAGGCAGAGAGAGAGTGAGCGCGCGAGAGGGGGTATGAGGGAGAGAGAGAGCAAGCGTGCGAGAGGGGGTATGAGGGGGAGAGAGAGAGAGAGAGCGAGAGGGGAAGAGGAAGGGAGAGAGAGAGAGAGCGAGCGAGAGGGGAAAAGAAAGGGAGAAAGATCGAGCGAGAGGGGAAGAGGGAGGGAGAGAGAGAGAGCGAGCGAGCGAGAGGGGAAGAGGAAGGGAGAGAGAAAGAGCGAGCGAGAGGGAAAGAGGAAGGGAGAGAGAGAGAGCGAGCAAGAGGGGAAGAGGAAGGGAGAGAGAGAGAGAGCGCGCGAGAGGGGGTAGGAGAGAGAGCGCGAGAGGGGGTATGAGAGAGAGCGCGCGAGAGGGGGTATGAGAGAGAGAGAGCAAGCGAGCGAGAGTGGGTATGAGGAAGAGAGAGAGAGAGAGAGCGAGCGCGCGAGAGAGGGTATGAGGGAGAGAGAGCGAGCATGTGAGAGAGGGTATGAGGCAGAGAGAGAGCGAGCGCGCGAGAGGGGGTATGAGGGAGAGAGAGAGCGAGCGTGCGAGAGGGGGTATGAGGGAGAAAGAGAGAGAGAGCGAGAGGGGAAGAGGAAGGGAGAGAGAGAGCGAGCGAGAGGGGAAGAGAAAGGGAGAAAGATCGAGCGAGAGGGGAAGAGGGAGGGAGAGAGAGAGAGCGAGCGAGAGGGGAAGAGGAAGGGAGAGAGAAAGAGCGAGCAAGAGGGGAAGAGGAAGGGAGAGAGAGAGAGAGCGCGCGAGAGGGGGTAGGAGAGAGAGCGCGCGAGAGGGGGTATGAGAGAGAGCGCGCGAGAGGGGGTATGAGAGAGAGAGCGCGCGAAAGGGGGTATGAGAGAGAGAGAGAGCGCGCGAGAGGGGATATGAGAGAGATAGAGAGCGCGCGAGAGGGGGTATGAGAGAGAGAGAGCGCGAAAGGGGGTTTGAGGGGGAGAGAGAGATAGAGAGGGGGTATAAGGGAGAGAGAGAGAGAGAGAGGGTATGAGAGAGAGAGGGTATGAGGGAGAGAGAGACAGAGGGGGGTATGAGGGAAAGAGAGCTAGCGAGCGAGAGGAGGTATGAGGGAGAGAGAGAGCAAGCGAGCGAGAGAGCTCATGAGGGAGAGAGAGAGCGAGCGAGAGAGGGTATGCGGGAGAGAGAGAGCGAGCGTGCGAGAGGGGGTATGAGGGAGAGAGAGAGCAAGCGCGAGAGGGGGTATGAGGGAGAGAGCGAGCGAGCAAGAGGGGAAGAGGAAGGGAGAGAGAGAGAGAGCGAGCGAGAGGGGAAGAGGAAGGGAGAGAGAGAGAGAGCAAGCGAGAGGCGAAGAGGAAGGGAGAGAGAGAGAGAGAGCAAGCGAGAGGAAGAGGAAGAGAGAGAGAGAAAAAGAGAGCGCAAGAGGGGAAAAGGAAGGGAGAGAGAGAGATCGCGATAGAGCGCGGGAGGGGAAGAGGGAGAGAGAGAGAGCGCGCGAGAGGGGGTATGAGAGAGAGAGAGCGCACGCGAGATGGGGTATGAGTGAGAGAGAGAGCGAGAGGGGGTATGAGAGAGAGAGAGCGCGCAAGAGGGGGTATGAGAGAGAGAGAGAGCGCGCGAGAGGGGGTATGAGAGAGAGAGTGCGCGAGAGGTGGTATGAGAGAGAGAGCGCGAGAGGGGATATGAGGGAGAGAGAGAGAGGGTATGACGGAGAGAGAGAGCGAGCGAGCGAGAGTGGGTATGAGGGAGAGAGAGAGAGAGCGAGCGCACGAGAGAGGGCATGAGGGAGAGAGAGAGCGAGCCCGCGAGAAGAGGGTATGAGGGAGAGAGAGAGCAAGCGTGCGAGAGGGGGTATGAGGGAGAGAGAGAGAGCGAGAGGGGAAGAGGAAGGGAGAGAGAGAGAGAGAGCGAGTGAGAGGGAAGAGGAAGGGAGAAAGATCGAGCGAGAGGGGAAGAGGAAGGGAGAGAGAGAGAGCAAGCGAGAGGGGAAGAGGAAGGGAGAGAGAGAGAGAGAGCGAGCGAGAGGGGAAGAGGAAGTGAGAGAGAGCGAGCGAGAGGGTGTTAGGAACTTACCTTGTTCCCGTTCCGCTGCGCTGTCAGCGGGAGCTGACAGCGGTGTCCATCTCTTCAGCGCTTCTTCTGTTAGCGCTGCCGCACTTCCGGGTTCTCTCTGCTGCTGATCATGTGACTCCTGGGCGGGGAATTCAAACTCCTATATCTTCCCTGCTCTGACACGCTGCCTGTGTCAGAGCAATGTGTTTCCTGTTCCTGGCTACAGTTCCTGTGTCCTGACTCCTGTGAACCTGCTCCCTGTTAACCCCTCTATTCCTCCTACTCCTGTGTACCTACCTGGCTGTGACCTGACTATTCTTTGGCTTATCCCTGGCACTACGCAACAGGACTATCTTCTGTGTACCGACTCGGCTGTGTTACCAACTATTCTCTGGATCTCCCTCTGGCACCGTATACCGGATACCTTCTGTGTACCGACCCGGCTGTGTTACCAACTATTCTCTGGATCCTGCCACGCACCCATTGCCTCCGTGCATCTACCGGTTACTGTTCCAGACCTACTACGCCTGGAATTAACGGCTAATCTACGGTTAGTGCTTGTACTTGCACCGCATTGTCTATTTTCTTGTCTGCCTGCCATCACTTAGAACTTTCTCCCTTACGTCAGTAGGCTAATCTGGGGGCCGCGACCTGTGGTTCTTCGGCAGCTAAGCCCACACTACCTTGCGGTGGTTCTTGGTGAAGACCGGAAGGCCGTTAGACTCCGCGCCCTAGGTAAGCCTGTGCTAATACTGACTAAGGCATCAAAATCGTAACAGTTTGCTCTGACCCTTATCTAACTGATGGAAGCGACAGGGAATCCCACTGCGAGAGTACTACTGGATAACTTAGCAGCTCAGGTTGAGGAACAGGGGAAAAATCAAGAACAGTTATTACAGATTCTGCAGACTCTGTCTAACAGGTTGGATACGCTCCAAGCAGCTCAGGTGGCATCTTCTAATCCTCCACCTGCTCCGGCCCCACAGCCTGCCCCCGCTCCAAGCGGTTCAGCTGTATCTGCTCCCACCACCTCTCAACTCCGCATACCTAACCCACCCAAGTTCAATGGGGATCCTAAGGAATGCCGAGGCTTCTTGAACCAGTGTGCTATTCAATTCGAACTTTTGCCCGGAAACTTTCCCACACAGAAAACTAAAGTCGCTTATATTATTTTCTTATTGTCTGGTCAAGCGCTTGCCTGGGCTTCTCCTCTCTGGGAACATGATGACCCTATTCTCCATAATTGTGCCACTTTCTTGGAAACCTTTAGACGCATCTTTGATGAACCCGGACTAGTCTCCAGTGCAGCTTCTGGACTCCTCCGTCTGCGCCAGGGTACCCTTACTCTGGGCCAGTATGCCCTTCAATTTCGCACTATGGCGGCCGAACTTCGTTGGAACAATGAAGCTTTAGTGGCCACATTTGGCAAGGCTTGTCCGATCGTATTAAGGACGAGCTAGCAGCCCGAGAGTTACCCACTACCCTGGATGCTTTGATCTCTCTCTGTAACCAGATTGATATACGTTTCCGTGAACGCACTCAGGAGAGAGAGAGTTCCCGTCGATCTACTTTCCGTTTGGCTCCTCGCTTCCAAAGTCCTATTACACCGGAGGAAGAGCCTATACAGTTGGAAGAGCACGTTTATCCCAGGAGGAAAGAGAGAGGCGGTTCAAGAATCGTTTATGCCTTTATTGCGGGGAACCCGATCATGTCCTGAGTCAATGTGGGAAGCGCCCGGGAAACGATCGGACCTAACTGATGACGGAGGGCCCGATTCATCAAAGTTCGCAACGCATACGCATCTGCCTTGCATACTTTGAGTGACGTAAACCGAAATAAGCACCTCAAACAGCAAAAACACACCCCCATGTGGTCTAAGTGACGGAAATAAGCAGCGCAAACGTTAGAAAACACACCCACCTGCGGATCTTTAAACATGCTACACGCATAAGCGACGGCTCTCAACTGATTGACGACAAGCCAAGCAATGCAAACCTCACGCCCACTGTGGGAGGGACCCAACAGTTTGTTTACACACAACACAACATAAATGCCTGGGGCTTATTTTTACGACATAGCTCTCTACTCATTAATCACTGACAAATAACAATGATGTGCAACACTCTGGACGGTTGTTTTTCCTTTGCTACCAATTAACCTAATACACACTTGTCAAAAACACATTGCTCACGATCTGTGTTTAGGATTTCTTCGATTTCAAGTCGCCGTATAGTATGCAAAATGCATGCACATGGCTACATTAAAAACACATGAATAACGAATGTATTAAAATGTATGTGGTGTGAATACATCTTTGCCTTTTCAGCAAAATGAATGCATAGCATACTCTTCCATAAAGGATACACACAAGAGTGTATATACAACCTCCACACAGAGGAAGGGTTTCTGTCTGGATTACAACTCAGGAATGACTGTATGCAAATGGGGACAGCTACCCGCTACCCCAACCTGAGACATGAAAATACACAGACAACACCAACAATACAGCATGCGTGCTACACAGACACCTCACACTTAATACTACTCTACATTATTCACACAAATTACTTACAAAATACCAATATCACAGGTAGCTCACTGGTTAGCACTTTGGACTCACAACACAGCAGACATGAGTTCAAATACTGAGCATACCCATAACTAATGTGTGGACTGGAGTCATTATCCTAACAAGAAATGGGACACAATGTTTTTTTTTTTATTTTGCATTTGTTATACACGCTCAACCATATTGTAAAATATGCCCTCTGATTTATACTGTATTGAAAGTAAATATTTATTTGGAGGGAAAATCCAAGAAGCCTCACGGCCTATACTTCACATGCACAGTATTAGGTGCATGCTGACATTGAGTATTCTAAATGGACTAAGAGGGGGGGGGGGGGGTGTTGTAGGTGACAGCTTCCTTGGAGGTAAATGCAACATTGTCAGCATATAGACTTTCATCTGGATCCATGGCGTACACGTTATGTCATGTACTCAGCTTTATCCAAACAGGCCGCTCTCCACACTCCAGTACCATGGTCCTTTGCCTCGCTTGCACTTCTGCCTTACACCATTGACGCCACTTCTGGGTACACTTTAGAGGTTCTCTTCAATGTGTGACTGGCTTTGCTCTGATACTTGAACGTTACCTTGGAGTATCACTACAATGACATATGTATTTGGGGAATTGGTAACTAGCTAGAGCGTTTGACATTTTTGGATTTTATCTTGCACACAGGGCCTACAGATGCAATACCTCTTATAGGGTGGCTTGTTCGTGGAGGGCACATGTTACTTTTGGATTACATGCAAACAGCTAAAGAAATCCTTTTGTGTTTTACAAATGATGTTATAAGCAAAACATATTTCTTCATTACTCTTTTCGGACTATTATATATACCCACATGTTGTGTAATGAGATGAATAAAGACACACACACCAAGCTTTGTTTTTTTATAAGGGTATATATTTTTAAAACGCAACAATGTTTTCAAACTATTTACATATACATCAGAGAACAAATAAATAAAATATCATCGAAATGAGGCCCAGTAGGCCAATTTAAAACGCAGGTTGCCTACAATATTCCCAATATGTACGTGGAGGCCTTCCAGGTCCTCACAATTTGACCCATGTGGGCCATCAGTTCTGCTGCGGTGGGTGGTGGTGGAGGCCAATTGCCAGCTTCCTCAGTGGGTGCTGAAAGAAATCAGAAATTAAACATTACATACATGGATACATATTTCATCAAACAGACAGGATTTACTAGAGATGTTTACTGTTACATTACTTTCAAAACTTAGCCCTCTGACCACAAAACCATTTGCACGCACATTAGACATTGAGAAGGCATTCGAATCAATGTACTAAATTCTGGTGAGCCACGGGGAGAGGGCCATGTACAGGGTTGTCTTATCCAGCATTATTGGCCCCAGGTCTATGCACTACATGGGCCACTACCTATACAATCACTCACAGGAATTCCAACGATTTTGGTGTATATTAGATTTTATAAACAAGTCATTAATATACTGACGAGTTGACCAGGCTAGCGGCCACATTGTTTTGCCCAATGCCCTGCGTGCCAATGTGTTAAGATGGCTATGGCTGTGGTTTGAGTGTTTAATGCGCCTAAAATGTATAGGCAGATATTATAAGTGTTCAACCTGTGGCATTTAAGGCACCATTTAATCAACATATGTCACAGCAGGGATTATGTACAAGTATAATGCACATGTCAATCTTGTATAACTATGTCCATCACTTATCGCAAATACTTACAATCTTCCAACTCCACTGCCTCTTGGCTGCCTGATGTGGAGTCCGCTAAATCCTGGGGCTCCCGGTCAGGCTGCTCCTCGTCCTCCTCCACCGCTGCTGCCACTGGCACCGCCTCCTCCTCCTCCTGCTCCTGCACTGCCATTGCCACTGGCACCGGCCTCCTCCTCCTCCTGCGACACTGCCACTGCCACTGGCACCGCCTCCTCCTCCTCCTCCGACAACTGCCACTGCCACTGGCACCGCCTCCTCCTCCTCCTCCTCCTGCGACACTGCCACTGCCACTGGCACCGCCTCCTCCTCCTCCTGCGATGACAGTGGCACTGCCACCGCCACTGGCTGCTGCTCCTCCTCCTCCTCCTCCTCAGCTGCCTGCGCCTCGACGAATGCCGGCGGCGTTGGCGGCGTTCCAGCGTGCCCGGTCTGTTTGAAAAAAGGAAATATAACAAAAGGACATGTTAACACAATCACCATTTGAAAAAAACTATTGTATTTTGACAATCAGGTGATCATACATATTTAATCAACTTTACATTGTCAGCAGGCATAAATATTTGCTACTAACAATGCAAGGAGGTAAACATGATGAACACAAAGCATTTCACATGACTTGTCAGCCCAGCACAGTGGTGTAGTGGTTAGCACGTCTGCCTCACAACACTGGGGTCAGGAGTTCAACTCCTGATGATAGTTACATATGTGTGGAGTTTGGAGGCTTGCTCCATATTTGCATGTGTTGTCTACCACACTCCCCAAACATACTACTGGCCGCCTAATTAGGTTTTGTTCACATTTGGCCGTAGTATGTTTTTTTCATGTAGGTGCTTTTAAGTCATCAAACTCCCTTGGCCCTGGTCAATTAGTTCTCTCTTTACAGGACCACCGAATTAGTGGATGGAGGTCAAAAAGCTTTGAATGTTGAGTATACTTTGGAAATCACCCTTTGTTGGGAGTACCTTACAATCTAAAAGAGTCTAAATAGGCAGTTAAGTAATGATTGATTAGCTATATCTAGCACACTATCTAATCTGTTTGCATCTTATGGGAGCTTGCAAAAATCAGTCTAATCACTAAGGTGTTTTGTCTTTGAAACGTGCCTTTTAAATCTTGACCCAATAATGACAACACATCTTCCACTCCAAAATGTTTTTAAGGTTAGACTAGCAAGTTACAGCACTCGGGTCAAGACTTAGAATGCCTGATTTCCTAAACCACACTTATTGGTAAAAATTGTCACACAAAAACATTTAGGGCAGTAAATGGATAGCACACAAATTTAGGACACAGGAGCCAAAGCTTATTGGGTGCACTGGAAGGGGCATGACCTTTATAGTGTGCTTGCACATTGTTATGTAGGCCATGTCAGGTGTTTAGGGTGAACATATTTACAAACATATAGGGCCTGATTCGTGAAGGATCCTTAACTTGAGAAACTTCTTATTTCAGTCTCCTGGACAAAACCATGTTACAATGCAAGGGGTGCAAATTAGTAATCTGTTTTGACCATAAATTAAATACTGACTGCTTTTTCATGTAGCACACAAATATCAACTTTAAACTTCCGTGTACAAATAATCTATCAAGTATCTGTGTGCTAAATGAAAAAACAGTCAGTATTTAACTTATGTGCAAAACAGAACACTAATTTGCACCCCTTACATTGTAACATGGTTTTGTCCAGGAGACTGAAATAAGAAGTTTCTCAAGTTAAGGATCCTTCATGAATCAGGCCCATAGAGCAAATATATATATATGTTGCCTTTTTTTTGGCGATTAGTAGAGAACTCACTTATTCTGATCTCCCTACGGAGCTCCTCCAGAAGCTGGGGCTGGCGGCGCCGGAGATCGCTCCACCGCCGTTGGAGCTGAACGGTGCTCCGCCGAATGTTGTATCGGAGGCGGAGGCGTCTGCGGACCCTTTGATAGGCCCGCACCTTCACCTCGTTGGACACATACCGTCCAGAGGGTACATTGTCCATACCCTCTGCAAGGACTCTCAGCTCACGCCTGCTGAAAATTGCAGCCCTCATTTTGGTATAATGTCTATAACACAAAATGGGGGCCTCTGCGTTCCGATTGGTTCGCTGAGCACGTATGGGCGTGCTCACGTCACACGCGGAGCTTTCACACACCTGTGTTGTGACTCTGATTGTCTCTCCCACCAAGAACATGGCGGGCGCCTGCACTGAGACGAGTACAGTGTGCTCCGCAATTAGGAAGAAGAGTGTACACCTGGTTTATTAATTCAACACTCCATTTAAACCCACCTGTGCTTTGGTCTAGTGCCTGTTCATTCGCTTTTTTGCCTGGATAGAGCACAGTCAAGATTTCATTACATTACATTTGGATGATTGGTCTAAGAAGCCAACAACAAACAGTAAGTACCAAACTAAATCAGAGATTGAAAGATTTTATTATTTTTTGTGTTCTCCTAAAGTTTTCTGCCTACAGTATGCTAAGTTCTTTTGAACCTTATCCATATTCAAATTAGGAGGTTAGCTTTGTTTACCACATTACCTTTTCTTGCTTATAAAAATTAATTTGTTTTTTTTTTTTCGCAGCCCATACCACGCATTACCCAGTTGACTATCAAAATAATTTTTGTCTTTTGTGCCAAACTTTGGAGAAAAGTAAGTATAAGAATTTATCTGAAATTACTGGATAGTTCCAAAATATTTTTATCTCCTAATGTAGTAAACTGTTTGCTCTGCAATATGTGTGGCCGGAATGTAAAAAAAACTGCTAAGCAAAGGGCCCCTGGCCTCACATTTAACATGTAAAGTTTTCAATAGTAGCCTACAGTATGCTAAGTTCTTTTGAAACTTATCCTTGTTCAACGGCATAATAACTAGCTCATTGCATTGATGGACACATGGGTCCAAATGTATACACTTATTTTGCCCACATACCTCCACAATTGCATTTGGAGTACACACTTAAGTGTGTTGCTGGCTGATTTGTAACCAAATATTAATAATAATTACACAATATAGGGTTTGCAACTGAGTGATATCCTTCATTTTGGTGTGTTGCTAACCTGTAAACCAATGTTATGGTTTGAAAAGTGAAGAGTAGTAGTAGTAGTAGGAGAATGTTGCTATAGTATTTGACTAATATGTCAGTCAAAATGCAGTGGTCAAACTAAATGGCCGTTAAATAGACAAACCACAATGTTTATTATAATAAGGGGCATGTGTTTTAGACCTAGTTAGAAGTTTGTGAAATTGTACCTTATGTAGGGGGGGAATGTGCTTAGATTCTGTATCACCACCTGACTGTGTGCATTGCCTATAAAGACACAACTTATCTTTGAAATAGGAATATGTCTGATGCTGGCCCAAGTAATGTGGAGGCACCAGGGCTGCCAACTAGGCGTAAAAACAACTTCATAGAGGAGGAGCTGGAGGTGCTGGTAGAAGGGGTTCTGGCGAGGTTCCACAGTGGGAACCGCCAAATAACGGGACGCGAGCGCCAAACCCATTGGCAGGAAATCACAAGGCTCATAAATGAAATATCTCCGTATGAGCGTACAAAGGTTGAAGTACAGAAAAGGTACGAATTAAAATTAAAAATAATAGCCCTATTTAACTTTACTGACTGTGTGTATTTGTCAAATAATATATGTAGATATCGCTAGAGATAAATATGGATATTGTGACATAGTAGCATTAGTCACCTGTGAGGTGAAACCACCTTGTGACTCCAATGCATTTGTTGATCAGGCCCTTTGTTTTCAGAAACTAACACCATGGCCCTTGGTCACATTGACATAATATGTTTACCACATTATACGCGCTTCAAAAGAGCAAAATCTCTATTACTGTATGTGAAGGTTAAATTGTTGTGATTAGCAAACGTGCAATGTATTTGATTGAAAAATGTGTCATTTTGAGTTGAAGGTACTATGTGAGGCAATAATGTTTGTCTATTCCACAGATGGGCAGACTATAAAGGACGCCTGAAAGCGAAGCTTGTTGAGATTCACAGGCATGCTCAAGGCACTGGTGGGGGGCCTCGACTACGTACTACTTTAACACCCCTCGAGGAGCGGGCGAGGGCTGCAATAGCCCTGGTGGAGATAGTTGGGGTGGGTGACATAGACACTGGCTCTAGCCCACCCCGAACAGGAGAGGCCGCTCCACTAGGTACATGATGAGTTTGCTTTCTTAATGTCTGTAAAGCCTTTGTATCTGTCCTGAGTAAAAGTGTCAACTCTCAGGATGTGTGTGTGAAGGTAAACTTCAATTGCACAATGTGTTTGCCTATCACAATAGTAGGAAATGACATTTACTCACTGAAGACAAATGGTCTCAATATGTAGGGCTCATCCTAAAATGTCAGACCATAAGTGGCAAGTGTTTGTATTTGGGGAGCGGAAAGGGCTGCTAGCACATTCAAGGGAAGCTGACACTTTACCAATGCTACATCACGCGTTGTAAGATGTTTTTGCCAATATAATATCGCACCTTACTCATTGATTCTAATTACTTTATTTTACTTATTATCTCTCTACAGCATGTGAGCAGCAGGCGCCTGCTTCACCAGTGGATGAAGAAGTTGCCCAGTGATGTGGAGGAGCCTCAGCTGCCTCCAGCTGAATATGTAAGGCAGCGGACACTCGCACGCGCAGCCGAAAATCTTAAAAAGACGTCACTCTTGCACAGAATGTTCACCTGTCACACATATCAAGCACTGTCCAACACACGGATCAGCAAAATCGACCGTCCTCACTAACACACTCTCCGATTTCATGAGCACACACACCTCTTTACTGACGACACTCGCCACCAAAATGGATCATTTAAATGCTTCAGTGACAAATATTGCAACACTCCTGGGTGATATCTTGCATGTCCACTCCCAACGCACCTCCGGCAACAATCCCTTCACCCAGCTCAGATTATTTGTTCGGCAGCCCCCATACCCAGTTGTCCGTCGCCTCCGCCCTCCCTGATGTGTCTGTCGCCTCCGCCCTCCCTGATGTGTCTGTCGCCTCCGCCCTCCCTGACCCCGAACTATGTCGTCTTATGTGTTTTGCCTTTGCTCGTGGCTATGGCCAATCCCCCTGTTGTGCCCACTTCCCCCTCGCCTGTCGTGGCCCCATCCCCATCCCCCTGACCCTGCACCTTCACCTCGTCGGACACAACCCGCTTGCCTTGCCCCATTGCCTGGTTCCTCTGACTCCTCTACATCACGGGTGACAAGAAGTCGGAGTAGGGGAGCCTCCCGTCCAACCGGCTTTTAAAAAAACACGGAAAAAGTAATTTGTATTGTTTTAACCTAACAAATATAGTTTAATATATGACGAAAATATGTATATATTTTTTTTTTTTATAATAAAAAAATTCCTACTACTGAAATGTCTATTTCTTTTTTACGGCAGATTCCATAATGTTTTTTGTTAATAACAATGCTTGTTATCAAGTCTAACCATAGTATAATCTCCAAACAAACTGGCTGATTCATTAACGTATTCAAACAAATATGTATCTAATATCAGTGTGCTGACCAAAACCATGCCATGGCCCTGATTGAGTAATGAACCTAGATGTCAAGGATACATATTTCTGAATGCTGCTCAAAAGCCTTTTAAAATGCAAGTGGTGCAAAATAGCAATAGGTTTTAGAGCACGAAAATAAAAAAAAATGTTCTGTATCCTAATGTACCAGCACAAATACTTGATAGCTTATTTGTACACTGAAATGTTCATGTCAGGTAGGACCTCTCCTACCCCAAAATTACATCTCCAATGACATTTTTGGTTTACATCCCCCTCCAAACTGACATGCTTTGCCCTTGCTTAGTTACTTTGCCCTTACCTTTCCAGAATGAATCTGGCCCATGGTTTGCTGAAGAAGACTTAAACAAGAAGTATATCAAAGGTAAGCTTCTTAATGCTTTTGCCACAGTGTTTCTTTATTTGCCTGACTAAATAATTGCAAACACAACGTGCAACTACAGTGCCCCTTTAGAGGGTAGGGCAAATCATTCTGTCAAGAAAGTATTGCATTTGCAAACTGTAACCTGACACAAAGGAGCCACAAAAGACAGGTGTTAAGGTAACCCAAATAAATTTTTAATTTTTTTTTTTCTCCATGATGGCACAGGGACAAATATTGTTAACTACTATTTTGTACAGGTAAGAATCTGTGCAATTCTAAAAATCTAATAAGGGATTTGTATTTAAGATTAGTGCTAATGCACAGTGTGTGGTACGTCATTTAGCATAACAGTTATTTACATGTAACCTCATGACCTTATTGCACTAAGCACATATAGGTTGGGTCTCACATTTGGATCTTTAGGTGCACTTACCCCATCAGCCGCTGTCATATCACGGCTACCTGGGGTGCCTTCTGGTTGTCAGCAACATTCCCATCCTCCACAGCTCCGTTTGTAATCAAACACACACTGTTTGTTTGCTGCTGCATGTGCACAGGCATCTTGGATGCAGTCAGGTGATCATTCCAGATCAACCAGATTCAGCACCTGTGATCCCATTAAGTGCTCAGCCAATAGTTGCTTGGGACAAACTATTTAAAGCTGCTGCTGTGATCTGTTCATTGCCTGAACAACACACTTCTCTCCAGTGGATAGTTATTGGCCCCAGTGTTTCTGGCTGCATTACAAAATCAGTGTTTGTGTCCACATTCTCAGACTGCTCATTCCCCCTGCTAGATTGGGACAATCAGCAAGAACATGAGCAGGAAGATCATCCAGGCTGCTCTGTTCAGATTCAGACCTGCTGCAGGTAATCCCAAGGGTCCCCTGATTCGGATCAAGAAATACAGACTAACGTTGACAGTTTGACACACTATAAGGGTGTATGTAGTGCTGTGTGTCTGACTCAATCATGTAAGACGCAAATGAAAAAGCTTGGAGTATAGATATGGTTTGGTCAGGTAAAGAAGCACACTCTGTAATACAAGTAAGTAGACTCAAGAGGTAGTTTGTCCACCAAACTCCTCTATCCTGTAAAGGCTTTTCCAAACTCTAGGATCTGATCGCCCCAATCCATGATAGTTTAAACCAATCTGGAACCTTGAATACATTATTATAACAAACAGACCCTAGAGTTTCTTACGTAATGTACACTGATACATTCATTGTTAAAGTGGGCACGTCACTTGGATTTGGCTCCCTTCCAGTTTTGGAAAACATTATGCAAGGCCAAGCAATTTTATATAACGGGCAACATATCATGTGAAGCTTGGTATGTTGTGATTTCTTGCCAATACAGACACAGGTACCCATTGCACACATTCACCCTCTATAAGCCAAAAAAAAATGGATGCCTCACTAACAATGTAAACATCAACAATATCTACCAGACATTAATCCCTCAAAATACTGTGTGCTCGGCCCAACACTCTTGGATTAGATCAGGGGTGGGCAAACCTGTCCTCAAGGGCCATATCCAGTTCATGTTTTTAGGATTTCTGTCTGTAGAAACAGGTGGGGATAATTACTGACCCAGCCAAATAGATTAACTCAGCTGTACATGATTAAAGAAATCCTAAAAACATGAACTGGAATATGGCCCTTGAGGACAGGTTTTGCCCACCCCTGGATTAGATGGTGGTAAAGGAATTTGAACATGGAGCCATAATCCTAAAGGGAGGATATCTGTACATTAAGGCTTTGTACTTCCCTTGCCCAAGGCATGGACAAATGCTGCAAAAATTATTTGTTAACATTGACTAGCATGTTTAAACAGACATAGGTGGTATTACGACACACACTTTGAAGAGAAACAAAGGTGGAATGTTAATTTGTCACTACTTTCCACTTTCAGAGGGCAAGCTACATGAAAATGGTATTGAGAATAAATTTCACATTTCTACACCACAATAACATTGGAGACCTGCATTATCAGGTTCAGCAAACATATCAAGTGACTGCTGCCTAACAATGGGTAATCAGACTAATGTAACTAGTTCTCATGTGGAGTATCTATGGTGGCTGTAAGTTTACATATAGCTGCCTTGACCAATTAGCAAACTAGGGGCCTGATTCATTAAGGATCTTATGTCATTTTTTGCTTATCTTAAGCTAATCCACTCTGTTCATGCTCAGAAAAGGGAGATAAGAAGCAAAAGCCACTGCATAAGTGACGAATTTCTTACGCTAGGATGAAAATCCATCTTTGCTTCACTCTTATCTCCCCGTTTCTTCATAACAATAAGCATCTTACCTTTTGCACAAGAGAAGATTACTAATGATTCAGGCCCTAGGTGATGGTATTATGGCCTTGTAGCAAGACTCCACTAGCTTAGTGCCCTAATGCATTCCCCATAATTGTTAGTGTGGGGTTTGTGTCTGGCATGTGGGTGTTGGAACACTTTGAAACAAAGTGCCACTAGCACAAGCGAAAAATATTGTTATCCCATTTGGCCAAGGGCCAAAAGTTGGTAGTGTGTGACCTGACACTGCTAACATTTTTGCTTTCTTTATATAGATTTACCTGTAATGTGATGCCTATATTCCTACGCACAGCACATGTTCGCTCTAAAAGCTGAAAGTGTCCAAACAATTTACTACTAAGCACCAAACACACATACAAACCTCCACACTATAGACATTTTCTAAAACTATACATTTACCCCATTGAGCGTGTTTGTAAGCTATGGTGTATCTGTGGCAAAGGAGAAAATAACCACACCTAGATTTCATATATTCATTTAAAATAAAACCTGTTCCACAATAGTTTTGAAAGCACTACACATGGATTTATGGGTATTAAAATATTAATCAGTGCACTGTAGTAATGGTACAAAATGGCATGACAACTGATTGCTGACACATTTGCAGCATAGGCTAGATTTATTACATATATGAATTCAAATGTGCTGACAAAAACAAAGCAAACAAGGTAATGGTCTGTGTGT
This sequence comes from Mixophyes fleayi, assembly GCF_038048845.1. Lineage (NCBI taxonomy): Eukaryota > Metazoa > Chordata > Amphibia > Anura > Limnodynastidae > Mixophyes > Mixophyes fleayi. Next base: position 18,743 of record NW_027448503.1, read on the forward strand.
GTAAAAATTCCTTGGATTAAGAGATGACAATCTGGCCAGACTGAAGAGAGACATAAGCAGGCTTGGAGCTCTGGAGAAATTCAACAACATGTAGTGAGACACGAATTGCACAAATCCAAAATCCACGCCAACACACCCTGTTGAACGAAAGGCAACAAATTAATATGGCAATATTAGGTCAGACAACTTGCATTTTGATATCAAGAGATTGAGCAATGTATTGGCATGTGTAAAAAAACCAGTAATATTATAGTGTATAATAATGGCTTGTGTGTTTGGACTATACCTAGGATTCTGAATGCACTATTTGACTTAATTTGAAACACCAAACCCATATGTTACATAGCTAGCATCTGCCCATATGTTTTGTTTGTGCAACCACACATTGCAGGCTTAGTAACAACGACATTATTGTATGGAGCACACTCACTGGCCAATCACATTTTAGTGCAGATAGCACTATACTACTTACATTTGAAAACACCCTTCACCATGGCAACATCCACCAACTCCAAAAGGAAGTGCAATGGCAGAAAAGCCAGCACTGCAGGCCAAGTGTAATCTAAAGGCTGTAGATATAAGAAAAACAAATAAAGTGTCAATAATGTGCACTTCTCAACACTATATGTGCTGATCAATAAACTGTAGAAAAACCAAACATCAATTATGTTGCCACATTAGGCTGTTGATTTAAACTACCCCATTAACGTGCATTTAGCTAAAGACATTAAGGCTAAACTTGGAGGCATGAAGCTATACTTTCTACACACATTGTAAAGGTAAAATACAGGCAGCCATGGTTTTCCCCCTATTATTACACATATAAACCATTTCAGTAACACACCAGACCATGTCTATTCATATTCCCATTTTGAATAACCATACCTTAGATAATCAACCGTTGACTAAGCTTGCACATGATTTGACCACTGATCTTTTAAATGTGAAGATATTTATGTTTTGTTCCAAAAAAATAAATAAATAAATACAACATTGACCCCTTACATTGTAACATGCTTTGTCCACTAGAACATTTACTTATTTTTTATCCTTTGCTCTCCTTAATGACTCAAGCACAGAATGTTAATGTGTTTTTAAGGTAGGGTCTGAAAAACCACACTTCAAATAAAAGGTATTAGAAAAAGAAAAGAGAAAAAAAACAAAAAACAGTATGGACATTCTTAATGCAAAGTATTTTAACAAGGGGTATGTAATAAAATAATATCTGGTTTCTACTTACCACACACAGACAAATGTGGAATGTCAATAAGCAATCACTAGACACCCAAAAAACACAATCCAGGACCAAGATCTGTGGAGGGGAGGGTAAACAGGTACAAAATAAATCAATATAGATGGATAGTCTTTATGTGTGTCACTACAGTCGAGAGGTATCTATGCAGAGACACATCCCAAGTCTACACAGTTGCCTCAATATTCAAACTCTGCAGCTAATTAAAGACTTTTCCACTAACCAACATAAAATTCTTAACCATTATGACCTTTCAGCATAATTTTCTATCTGTATCTCACCAATATCTTTTCCTACAAATAAACATGAGTGTTGAGCAAGGTACAGCAATAAACTGCAGCGATTATGAAACATTTCACCATTAAGGGCTACTTACCCAGAATTGTGAATCTCCTAACAACACAGAAGGCCAAGCAAGGTCTTTTTAAGTAACACTGTAATTAGTGAATTAAATGCAGGTGAGTAGGCTGGAGAGTATGCCGGACACGTCATTAGGAGCACGCAGGTGCGTTCTAATTAGCCAAGTGTGGTTTTGTGTAAAAGTGACCTGACATGTGAGCAACGTTTATTTTCTGTAGGTAAGTAGAGATTATAACGATTATTACAGATGTCATTAATGAGCTAAGCTGTTAGTGTTGTGGCAATAGTATGGGTAAAATAGTTTTAAGTACAATTCTATGAGGTATTATTCATTTGCATTTGCTACATTTAGATGTGCCACGATAGTGTAGTGGTTATGTATTTCACCCCCCAATACTAAGTGCAGAAGTTCAAGGCCCCAGGTCAACCCTAAGCACCAAGTGAGTTAATAAAACACATTATTAAGCATACTCCTAAAAGTAAAAAACTATATGCAACTGCTTGTATTTAGCGTAAGATTCGCAAACGCGCTTAATTCGCGTTTGTTTGGTGACGTTTTTGCAGCTCCTGCTGCTTTAGTAAAACAGTGTTTTTATTAATGTGTGTGTTTATCTAGGGTTAATATTTTAATACCACGTTATCCATCATGCTGTTCATATTAATTGCAACATGGCCAATTTATCAGGTCTAAGACAGTCATTCAGCTGTGCTAACTAGTTAATGTGCAGTTTGGTGTTGGTGTTTCAATGTGAAGTATAACTCAGTGAATAAAGAAATGAGCTTGCAACAACAAGGTAATGAGTTTGAACCCTGAATGATGCGTGTATGTGGCTAACCTTGGTATATTTACAAGTTTGAGGGTATTTATTCCACTCTGTGACTTAGTATATGTTTTGGTGTGTAAGGTGGCTATATGTAATGTTCAACAGTGTTATCAGCTACAACACAGCAAAGCAGTTGTTGGCAAAGACTTTGGATTTCAAAGACATGTGAATTCTGTACTGGCAACATTGGAAAAAGCTAAGTGCTCCACCAAATCAAATTGTAGAAATGGGAGCAATAAATGTTCTATTTTTGATTTGTATTTATCAACATGGATATATTTCGATATGCATAAATTGTGACTCTGCATGCACCAAATCTTTCTGGGTAAAATATTTCCAAGTATTGGCATTTTTCCCCATGTTTTAAGGGAAACAACTTATGCTAGAAGTTGCTGGTCATCTTTAATTTGTATTCTATTCCCTTGACATCACCACTTGTACAGTGGTGTAGCAGTTAGGCAATCCACCTTGCCAGCTTGCTACGTGGGTTCGAGTCCTCACCAGCCCTCGGCTCTTAGGGATCATTAATATCCTTAGACAATTTGTGTTGCTGTTAAAAGTGTCCCTGTGGTAATAGTACACTTGTTTTAAATTTGCATAAATCATGTGTGTAAAACCCTAAAATATATTTTCGAGTTATTATATGTCTATTAATATTATTTGTTCTTGCAAACGCACCATCACCAACTGTCAAATCAGGCATGTAACATATTGAGACTAATGATATTGGTAATTGTTCAGAATGGTTGGAGATTTATCATAAATATTTATGACAAAGTCTATTGTTTGGGAGACATTTTACATAAAATGAAATAATTACCCATGCAGTGTGCACAACAATTCCGGCAGCCGGAATGAATGTGAAATGCACTGAGGCAACCATTCCGGCAGTGGAATGAATGTGGAATGCACTGAGGCAACCATTCCGGCAGTGGAATGAATGTGGAATGCACTGAGGCAACCATTCCGGCAGTGGAATGAATGTGGAATGCACTGAGGCAACCATTCCGGCAGCCGGAATGAATGTGGAATGCACTGAGGCAACCATTCCGGCAGCCGGAATGAATGTGGAATGCACTGAGGCAACCATTCTGGCAGTGGAATGAATGTGGAATGCACTGAGGCAACCATTCTGGCAGTGGAATGAATGTGGAATGCACTGAGGCAACCATTCCGGCAGCCGGAATGAATGTGGAATGCACTGAGGCAACCATTCCGGCAGTGGAATGAATGTGGAATGCACTGAGGCAACCATTCCGGCAGCCGGAATGAATGTGGAATGCACTGAGGCAACCATTCCGGCAGCCGGAATGAATGTGGAATGCACTGAGGCAACCATTCCGGCAGTGGAATGAATGTGGAATGCACTGAGGCAACCATTCCGGCAGTGGAATGAATGTGGAATGCACTGAGGCAACCATTCCGGCAGCCGGAATGAATGTGGAATGCACTGAGGCAACCATTCCGGCAGTGGAATGAATGTGGAATGCACTGAGGCAACCATTCCGGCAGTGGAATGAATGTGGAATGCACTGAGGCAACCATTCCGGCAGCCGGAATGCATGTGGAATGCACTGAGGCAACCATTCTGGCAGTGGAATGAATGTGGAATGCACTGAGGCAACCATTCTGGCAGTGGAATGAATGTGGAATGCACTGAGGCAACCATTCCGGCAGCCGGAATGAATGTGGAATGCACTGAGGCAACCATTCCGGCAGTGGAATGAATGTGGAATGCACTGAGGCAACCATTCCGGCAGCCGGAATGAATGTGGAATGCACTGAGGCAACCATTCCGGCAGCCGGAATGAATGTGGAATGCACTGAGGCAACCATTCCGGCAGTGGAATGAATGTGGAATGCACTGAGGCAACCATTCCGGCAGCCGGAATGAATGTGGAATGCACTGAGGCAACCATTCCGGCAGCCGGAATGAATGTGGAATGCACTGAGGCAACCATTCCGGCAGTGGAATGAATGTGGAATGCACTGAGGCAACCATTCCGGCAGTGGAATGAATGTGGAATGCACTGAGGCAACCATTCCGGCAGCCGGAATGCACTGTGACCTGGATTCTCCCCATAATGCTGAGAAGATATGTGGCTAGCAGTGTACAGGCCTATAAAAGGCAGTCCTCTTTACTGAAGAGGCAGTAAGCAGCAGAGGGCGCTATTTCCAGCTAACTAATTCCGGCATTCCGGCAGTTCCGGATTGAGGCCAAAGGGCCAAAATAACATCAAACATGTTGCACTTGCGAATTGCATTGATTAGAAAGGGGTATGTAAAGCAAAAAAAGCTTAATTTACACAAACATACTAATGGAACATTTGTAAGATATGTAAAAGCTCAATAAAAAAAAAAATGTAAAAAAAAAAAAAAATTGCCACAAGCAGTCTGTATTGATATGTATGTATGTTGTGCATATTTCGTTTTGCATTTTAAACGCAAAAGATGCTCCTAAAGGCGTTTAATAGTGGTTTTAGCTAGCTGTATTGGAGTTAAACATGACCCTGGCCTTCCTTAACTTTTGTGAAAGATTTGAGACAGGAGTGACGTCAGTTTCACTCATCTGGGCAGAGGGAACGCCTACTATTCTCAAGTGAAAAAGCATAACGCCTACTTTACTCAAGTACTATCTCATCTCCGCCCAGTCCGCGCCTACTCCCCGCCCATTCCCACCCATATGTTCTCAAGTGGGTCAGCAGTCATCTCAAATCTATTTGCGTTGGAGTTTGAGATTGAGTCGCCTTTTGAGAGCTGTATCTGCCGTGCTTGAGTAGCGTATGTAGTGTTTTGCGCTGCTTAAGCGTCGTTATCGCGCAATGCGCAGAGCCATTTAGCAGATGCGTATGCGTTTGCGAATTTTGATGAATCGGGCCCGGAGAGACTAAGTTAGGTATGAACATTCTCTCTCCTATGGATTCTAGTTTTTCTATCCAAGTTATTCTGCAATATACTGATAAACAATTGTCTCTTCCAGCGCTTATTGACTCCGGTGCAGCGGGGGAACTTTTTACGAGCTGACATTGTAGAGCGGTTTATCATAGCCTAGGCAACCCTTAGATCCACCTATTGCCATTACAGCTATAGATGGCAGTCGTATCATTGGAGGATCCATTAAGAACAGAACTGTCAACATGTCTCCTACGCATTGGAGCCTTGCACACTGAGGAAATCTCCTTCTTAGTCATTCCAAAGGCTATCAACCCGTTGATCTTAGGCCTACCTTGGCTCAGACTTCACTCCCCCACTTTAGATTGGCAGAAACCGGAAGTTCTTGCATGGGGTTCAGAGTGTCATTCCCGATGTCTTCCCAGGATTCATAGACCCACTATGGGGCTGTCTTCCAACACCCTCTGGTATTCCTCCTCAATATCATTCGTTTTCTGATGTCTTTTGTGAAAAGGAGGCTTCCAAGTTACCCCCTCATAGACCTTGGGATTGCTCCATTGAATTATTGCCGGATAAGATACCACCTAGAGGACGGGTATTTCCATTATCTCTACCCGAATCAGAGGCCATGTCCCTATATATTAAGGAGAATTTAAACAGGGGTTTTATCCGGAAATCCTCGTCACCAGCAGGAGCAGGTTTCTTTTTCGTAAAAAAAGAAGGACGGCGGATTGCGTCCTTGCATAGACTACCGTGGCCTCAACGCCATAACGAAAAAGAATAGGTACCCCTTACCATTAATCTCTGAACTCTTTGATAGGATCAAGGGAGCTTCAATTTTTTCTAAACTGGATTTGAAAGGGGCCTACAACCTTATCCGTATTAAACAAGGGGATGAATGGAAGACGGCGTTCAATACGCACGATGGGCATTTTGAGTTTCTTGTCATGCCATTTGGACTTTGTAACGCTCCTGCGGTTTTTCAAAATTTCATTAACGAAGTTTTTCAGGATTTCCTGTATCAATTTGTTGTCATCTACCTAGACGATATTCTTATTTTTTCACCTGATATTATTACTCATCGCCATCATGTCTCCTTGATTCTTCAATGCCTTCGGTCGCATCATCTGTACTGTAATGTGGACAAGTGTGTACTTTGAAAAAAACGCATCTTCCTTTTCTTGGTCATGTGGTTTCTGGCTCCGGATTACGTATGGACCCTGAGAAATTAAAGGCGATTTCTGATTGGCCCCAACCGGTTGGACTTAAGGCCATCCAGCGTTTTATTGGGTTCTCTAATTATTACCGCCACTTTATCAAAGGGTTTTCGTCTGTTATTGCACCCATCACTTCCCTGACCAAGAAATCTGCCAACGCTAAGACCTGGCCACCAGAGGCGGTAGAGGCCTTCAAGTATCTTAAAGAAGCCTTCATATCGGCACCTATTCTTCAACAGCCAGATTCTTCCTTCCCCTTTTTTCTCGAAGTTGACGCATCCTCCACTGGAGTAGGAGCTATTTTCTCTCAAAAGAATTCTACTGGAAAGTTTTCTCCCTGTGGCTTCTTTTCTCGTAAATTCTCATCCACCGAAAAAAACTACGGCATTGGAGACAGAGAACTACTTGCTATCAAATTGGCCTTGGAGGCCTGGAGACATCATTTGGAGGGAGCCAGATTTCCTGTTACTATTTTTACGGATCACAAGAACCTGCTTTATCTACAAACTGCATCCTGCCTCAATCCCCGTCAGGCCAGGATGGTCTTTATTTTTTTCACGATTCAATATGATCATTACCTTCAGACCAGGGTCCAAGAACAAGAAGGCTGATGCTCTCTCTCGTTCCTTTGATTCTATGGATACCGAAGAAGAGAGTGTTAGGTCTATTCTAGATCCAGAATGTATTTTGGCTACTACTCCTACTCGGGTGATCATTCCTCACGGGAAGACTTTTGATTCCTCCACATCTCCAAACTAAACTCCTTAAATGGGCTCATGCCTCCCGTTTTTCTGGTCATGCCGGTATAAAGAAGACCTTGGAATTTATCTCCCGTAGTTATTGGTGGCCGGCTATCCGTTCGGACGTTCGACAGTTTGTGACGGCGTGTTTCCACTTGCGTTCAGAATAAAGTTCCTCGTCAAGCTCCATACGGTCTGCTGCAGCCTCTGCCAATTCCGGATCGACCTTGGAGTCATCTCTCCATGGATTTTATCACAGATTTACCCTCCCTCCAGAGGGTTCTCAGTAGTGTGGGTGGTCACCGATCGCCTTTCCCGAGCCGCTCATTTTTGTGGCATTAAAATGTCTCCCTTCTGCTCCTATTCTGGCTCAACTCTTCATTAAAGAAATTTTCCGCCTACATGGCTGTCCAGATATTATCGTTTCTGATCGAGGAACTCAGTTCGTGGCAAGATTTTGGAGGGCCTTTTCTCGTCTTTGTGGAATTAAGTTAAATTTCTCTTCTGCATATCATCCGCAAAGTAATGGTCTCACGGAACAAGAATTGGAGAAATTCCTCAGATGTTTCATTTCAGCTAAACATGATGATTGGGTTGATTTATTACCTTGGGCAGAATTCGCCCACAATAATAATTCACACGACTCTACCTCCATGTCTCCCTTTTTTGCTCTTCAGGGATTTCATCCTAAAGTTCCACCCTTCAAAGAGTTAACCGCTTCTGGGGTTCCTGCAGTGGATTCCCTTCTATCGGACTTCTCGTCTAGGTGGGATCTTATCAAACGCAAATTACTTAACACCTCTGCCATCAGTAAAAAAGCATTTGACAAAAGAAGAAGACCGTCTCCACTACTTACTCCTGGTGACAAAGTGTGGTTGTCTACAAAGAATCTTCGCTTGTTGGTTCCTTCTAGGAAATTCGCTCCCCGATTTATCGGTCCCTTCAAGATCATTGAGGCCATTAATCCGGTGGCCTTTAGATTAAAATTACCCCCTACCTTGAGGATTCCCAATGTCTTCCACATTTCCCTTCTCAACCACTTGTTGTTAACAAATTCTTCTCTTCAAGAAGACCTCCTGCTGCTATTTCTGCACCAGATCAGGAATTTGAGGTGAAGGAGATTCTAGATTCTCGGATTTCCAGAGGTTCCTTGCAGTTCCTGGTTGACTGGAAAGGTTACGGTCCTGAAGAGCGTTCTTGGATTCCTGCACGAGACCTTCATGCTCCGAGTTTGTTGAAGAAATTCCATACCAAGTTCCCTCTAAAGCCTTATAGGTTGTCCGGAGGCCACCCCTGAAGGGGGGGGTACTGTTAGGAACTTACCTTGTTCCCGTTCCGCTGCGCTGTCAGCGGGAGCTGACAGCGGTGTCCATCTCTTCAGCGCTTCTTCTGTTAGCGCTGCCGCACTTCCGGGTTCTCTCTGCTGCTGATCATGTGACTCCTCGGCGGGGAATTTAAACTCCTATATCTTCCCTGCTCTGACACGCTGCCTGTGTCAGAGCAATGTGTTTCCTGTTCCTGGCTACAGTTCCTGTGTCCTGACTCCTGTGAACCTGCTCCCTGTTAACCCCTCTATTCCTCCTACTCCTGTGTACCTATCTGGCTGTGACCTGACTATTCTTTGGCTTATCCCTGGCACTACGCAACTGGACTATCTTCTGTGTACCGACTCGGCTGTGTTACCAACTATTCTCTGGATCCTGCCACGCACCCATTGCCTCCGTGCATCTACCGGTTACTGTTCCAGACCTACTACGCCTGGAATTAACGGCTAATCTACGGTTAGTGCTTGTACTTGGACCGCATTGTCTATTTTCTTGTCTGCCTGCCATCACTTAGAACTTTCTCCCTTACGTCAGTAGGCTAATCTGGGGGCCGCGACCTGCGGTTCTTCGGCAGCTAAGCCCACACTACCTTGCGGTGGTTCTTGGTGAAGACCGGAAGGCCGTTAGACTCCGCGCCCTAGGTAAGCCTGTGCTAATACTGACTAAGGCATCAAAATCGTAACAGAGGGAAAGAGGAAGGGAGAGAGAGAGAGCGAGCAAGAGGGGAAGATGAAGGGAGAGAGAGAGAGAGCGCTCGAGAAGGGAATAGGAAGGGAGAGAGAGAGAGAGCGAGAGGAAAGGAGGAAGGGAGAGAGAGAGAGAGAGAGAGAGAGAGAGAGCGCGCGCAAGAGGGGAAGAGGAAGGGAGAGAGAGAGAGCGCGCGCGAGAGGGGAAGAGGAAGGGAGAGAGAGAGAGAGAAAGAGAGAGAGCGAGAGAGGGGAAGAGGAAGGGAGAGAGAGAGAGAGCGGGCGATAGGGGAAGAGGAAGGGAGAGAGAGAGAGAGATAGAAAGAGAGAGAGCGAGAGAGGGGAAGAGGAAGGGAGAGAGAGAGCGAGAGAGGGGAAGAGGAAGGAGAGAGAGAGAGAGAGAGTGAGAGAGGGGATGAGGAAGGAGAGAGAGAGAGAGAGTGAGAGAGGGGAAGAGGAAGGGAGAGAGAGAGCGAGAGAGGGGAGAAGGAAGGGAGAGAGAGACCGAGAGAGGGGAGGAGGAAGAGAAAGAGAGAGAGAGAGCAAGAGAGGGGAGGAGGAAGGGAAAGAGAGAGAGAGAGAGATAGAGAGCGAGAGAGGGGAGGAGGAAGGGATAGAAAGAGCGAGAGTGAGCGAGAGAGGGGAGGAGGAAGGGAGAGAGAGAGAGAGAGAGAGAGAGAGGGGAGGAAGGAGAACGAGAGAGAGCGCGAAAGGGGAAGAGGAAGGGAGAGAGAGAGAGCGCAAGAGGGGAAGAGAAAGGGAGAGAGAGAGCGCGCGCGAGAGGGGAAGAGTAAGGAAGAGAGAGAGAGAGAGAGCGGGCGATAGGGGAAGAGGAAGGGAGAGAGAGAGAGAGAAAGAGAGGAGAGGGGAAGAGGAAGGGAGAGAGAGTGAGAGAGGGGAAGAGGAAGGGAGAGAGAGAGAGTGAGAGAGGGGAAGAGGAAGGGAAAGAGAGAGAGGGGGGAAGAGGAAGGGAGAGAGAGAGAGCTCGAGAGGGGAAGAGGAAGGGAGAGAGAGAGAGAGAGCTCGAGAGGGGAAAAGGAAGGGAGAGAGAGAGAGAGAGCTCGAGAGAGCGCGGGAGGGGAAGAGAGAGAGAGAGAGAGAGAGCGCGAGAGGAGGTATGAGAGAGAGAGCGCACGAGAGGGGGTATGAGAGAGAGAGCGATTGGGGGTATGAGAGAGAGCGCGCGAGAGGCGGTATGAGAGAGAGAGAGAGAGAGTGCGCGAGAGGGGGTATGAGAGAGAGAGTGCGCGAGAGGGGGTATGAGAGAGAGAGCGCGAGAGTGGGTATGAGGGAGAGAGAGAGAGAGGGTATGATGGAGAGAGAGAGTGCGAGAGGGGGTATGAGGGAGAGAGAGAGAGGGTATGAGGGAGAGAGAGAGCGCGAGAGGGGGTATGACGGAGAGAGAGAGCAAGCGCGAGAGGGGGTATGAGGGAGAGAGCGAGCGAGCGAGAGGGGAAGAGGAAGTGAGAGAGAGAGAGAGAGTGAGCGAGAGGGGAAGAGGAAGGGAGAGAGAGAGAGCAAGCAAGGGGGAAAAGAAGGGGAGAGAGAGAGAGCGCGAGAGGAGCGCGAGAGGGGAAGAGAGAGAGAGCGCGCAAGAGGGGGTATGAGAGAGAGAGAGAGAGAGAGAGAGAGAGCGCGAGAGGGGGTATGAGAGAGAGAGAGCGAGAGGGGGTATGAGAGAGAGAGCGCGCGAAGGGGGGTATGAGAGAGAGAGCGCGCGAGAGGGGGTATGAGAGAGAGTGAGAGCGTGCGAGAGGGGGTATGAGAGAGAGAGCGAGAGGGGGGTATGAGAGAGAGAGAGAGAGCGAGAGGGGGTATGAGAGAGAGAGCGCGCGAGAGGGGGTCAGAGAGAGAGAGAGAGAGCGCGCGCGAGAGGGGGTATTAGAGAGAGAGCGCGAGAGGGGTATGAGGGAGAGAGAGAGAGGGTATGATGGAGAGAGAGAGCGCGAGAAGGGGTATGAGGGAGAGAGAAAGAGAGAGGGTATGAGGAGAGAGAGAGAGAGGGTATGAGGGAGAGAGAGAGAGGGTATGAGGGAGAGAGAGAGCGCGAGAGGGGGTATGACGGAGAGAGAGAGCAAGCGCGAGAGGGGGTATGAGGGAGAGAGCGTGCGAGCGAGAGGGGAAGAGGAAGGGAGAGAGATAGAGAGCGAGCGAGAGGGGAAGAGGAAGGGAGATAGAGAGCGAGCGAGAGGGGAAGACAAAGGGAGATAGAGAGCGAGCGAGAGGGGAAGAGGAAGGGAGAGAGAGAGCAAGCGAGGGGGAAGAGGAAGGGAGAGAGAGAGAGCGCGAGAGGGAAAAAGGAAGGGGGAGAGAGAGAGCGCGAGAGAGCGCGAGAGGGGAAGAGGGAGAGAGAGAGAGAGCGCGCGAGAGGGGGTATGAGAGAGAGAGAGAGAGAGAGAGAGAGAGAGAGAGCGAGAGCGCGTGAGAGGCGGTATGAGAGAGAGAGAGAGAGCGCGAGAGAGGGTATGAAAGAGAGAGAGAGAGAGAGCGCGCGAGAGGGGGTATGAGAGAGAGTGCAAGAGGGGGTATGAGGGAGAGAGAGAGAGAGGGTATGATGGAGAGAGAGAGTGCGAGAGGGGGTATGAGGGAGAGAGAAAGAGAGAGGGTATGAGGGAGAGAGAGAGAGAGGGTAGGAGGGAGAGAGAGAGAGGGTATGAGGGAGAGAGAGAGCGCGAGAGGGGATATGAGGAAGAGATAGAGAGAGAGGGTATGAGAGAGAGAGAGTGTATGAGGGAGAGAGAGAGAGAGGGGGTATGAGGGAGAGAGAGCAAGCGAGCGAGAGGGGGTATGACGGAGAGAGAGCGCGAGAGGGGGTATGAGGGAGAGAGAGAGGGTATGAGGGAGTGAGAGAGAGGGTATGAGGGAGAGAGAGAGGGTATGAGGGAGAGAGAGAGCGTGAGAGGGGGTATGAGGGAGAGATAGAGAGAAGGGTATGAGAGAGAGAGAGAGAGAGTGTATGAGGGAGAACGCGCGAGAGGGGGTATGAGAGAGAGGGAGAGCCCGCGAGAGGGGGTATGAGAGAGAGGGAGAGCCCGCGAGAGGGGGTATGAGAGAGAGAGCGCGCAAGAGGGGGTATGAGAGAAAGAGAGCGCGCGAGAGGGGATATGAGAGAGAGAGAGCGCGCGCGCGCGAGAGGGGGTATAAGAGAGAGAGCGTGAGAGGGGGAGAGAGAGAGAGAGAGAGGGGGGTATGAGGGGAGAGAGAGAGAGAGAGAGAGGGGGTATGAGGGAGAGAGCGAGCGTGCGAGAGGGGTCATGAGGGAGAGAGAGAGCAAGCGCGAGAGGGGGTATGAGGGAGAGAGCGAGCGAGCGAGAGGGTAAGAGGAAGGGAGAGAGAGAGAGAGAGAGGAAGGGAGAGAGAGAGCAAGCGAGGGGGAAGAGGAAGGGAGAGAGAGAGAGCGCGAGAGGGGAAAAGGAAGAGGGAGAGAGAGAGCGAGAGGGGAAGAGGGAGAGAGAGAGCGCGCGCGAGAGGGGGTATGAGAGAGAGAGAAGGGGGGTATGAGGGAAAGTAAGCAAGCGCGAGAGGGGGTATGAGGGATAGAGCGCGAGAGGGGGTATGAGGGAGAAAGAGCGAGAGGGGGTATGAGAGAGAGAGCGCGCGAAGGGGGGTATGAGAGAGAGAGCGCGCGAGAGGGGGTATGAGAGAGAGTGAGAGCGTGCGAGAGGGGGTATGAGAGAGAGAGCGAGAGGGGGTATGAGAGAGAGAGAGAGAGAGCGCGCGAGAGGGGGTCAGAGAGAGAGAGAGCGCGCGAGAGGGGGTCAGAGAGAGAGAGCGCGCGCGAGAGGGGGTATGAGAGAGAGAGCGCGAGAGGGGTATGAGGGAGAGAGAGAGAGGGTATGATGGAGAGAGAGAGCGCGAGAAGGGGTATGAGGGAGAGAGAAAGAGAGAGGGTATGAGGGAGAGAGAGAGAGAGGGTATGAGGGAGAGAGAGAGAGGGTATGAGGGAGAGAGAGAGCGCGAGAGGGGGTATGACGGAGAGAGAGAGCAAGCGCGAGAGGGGGTATGAGGGAGAGAGCGTGCGAGCGAGAGGGGAAGAGGAAGGGAGAGAGAGAGCAAGCGAGGGGGAAGAGGAAGGGAGAGAGAGAGAGAGCGCGAGAGGGAAAAAGGAAGGGGGAGAGAGAGCGCGAGAGAGCGCGAGAGGGGAAGAGGGAGAGAGAGCGCGCGCGAGAGGGGGTATGAGAGAGAGAGAGAGAGAGAGCGAGCGCGCGCGCGCGCGTGAGAGGCGGTATGAGAGAGAGAGAGAGAGGGTATGAAAGAGAGAGAGAGCGCGCGAGAGGGGGTATGAGAGAGAGTGCAAGAGGGGGTATGAGGGAGAGAGAGAGAGAGGGTATGATGGAGAGAGAGAGTGCGAGAGGGGGTATGAGGGAGAGAGAAAGAGAGAGGGTATGAGGGAGAGAGAGAGAGAGGGTAGGAGGGAGAGAGAGAGAGGGTATGAGGGAGAGAGAGAGCGCGAGAGGGGGTATGAGGAAGAGATAGAGAGAGAGGGTATGAGAGAGAGAGAGAGAGTGTATGAGGGAGAGAGAGAGAGAGGGGGTATGAGGGAGAGAGAGCAAGCGAGCGAGAGGGGGTATGACGGAGAGAGAGCGCGAGAGGGGGTATGAGGGAGAGAGAAAGAGAGAGGTATGAGGGAGTGAGAGAGAGGGTATGAGGGAGAGAGAGAGGGTATGAGGGAGAGAGAGAGCGTGAGAGGGGGTATGAGGGAGAGATAGAGAGAAGGGTATGAGAGAGAGAGAGAGTGTATGAGGGAGAACGCGCGAGAGGGGGTATGAGAGAGAGGGAGAGCCCGCGAGAGGGGGTATGAGAGAGAGGGAGAGCCCGCGAGAGGGGGTATGAGAGAGAGCGCGCAAGAGGGGGTATGAGAGAGAGAGCGCGCGCGAGAGGGGATATGAGAGAGAGAGAGAGCGCGCGCGCGCGCGAGAGGGGGTATAAGAGAGAGAGCGTGAGAGGGGGAGAGAGAGAGAGAGGGGGTATGAGGGGGAGAGAGAGAGAGAGAGAGGGGGTATGAGGGAGAGAGAGAGCGAGCGTGCGAGAGGGGTCATGAGGGAGAGAGAGAGCAAGCGCGAGAGGGGGTATGAGGGAGAGAGCGAGCGAGCGAGAGGGTAAGAGGAAGGGAGAGAGAGAGAGAGAGAGGAAGGGAGAGAGAGAGAGCAAGCGAGGGGGAAGAGGAAGGGAGAGAGAGAGAGCGCGAGAGGGGAAAAGGAAGAGGGAGAGAGAGAGCGAGAGGGGAAGAGGGAGAGAGAGAGCGCGCGCGAGAGGGGGTATGAGAGAGAGAGAAGGGGGGTATGAGGGAAAGTAAGCAAGCGCGAGAGGGGGTATGAGGGATAGAGCGCGAGAGGGGGTATGAGGGAGAAAGAGAGAGAGGGTATGATGGAGAGAGAGAGAGCGAGAGGGGGTATGAGGGAGAGAGAAAGAGAGAGGGTATGAGGGAGAGAGAGAGGGTATGAGGGAGAGAGAGGGGGTATGAGGGAGAGAGAGAGGTATGAGGGAGAGAGAGAGCGCAAGAGGGGGTATGACGGAGAGAGAGAGCAAGCGCGAGAGGGGGTATGAGTGAGAGAGCGAGCGAGCGAGAGGGGAAGAGGAAGGGAGGGAGAGAGAGAGCGAGCGAGAGGGGAAGAGGAAGGGAGAGAGAGCAAGCGAGGGGGAAGAGGAAGGAGAGAGAGAGAGAGAGCGCGAAAGGGGGAAAGGAAGGGAGAGAGAGAGCGCGAGAGAGCGCGAGAGGGGGTATGAGAGAGAGAGAGAGCGCGAGAGGGGGTATGAGAGAGAGAGAGCGCGCGAGAGGGGGTATGAGAGAGAGAGAGCGCGCGCGAGAGGGGGTATGAGAGAGAGAGAGAGCGCGCGAGAGGGGGTATGAGAGAGAGAGAGCGCGCTAGAGGGGGTATGAGAGAGAGAGAGAGCGAGAGGGGGTATGCGAGAGAGAGCGCGAAAGGGGGTATGAGAGAGAGAGAGCGCACGAGAGGGGATATGAGAGAGCGCGCGAGAGGGGGTATGAGAGAGAGAGAGCGCGCGAGAGGGGGTATGAGAGAGAGAGAGCGCGCGAGAGGGGGTATGAGAGAGAGAGAGGGGGTATGATGGAGAGAGAGAGTGGGTATGAGGGAGAGAGAAAGAGAGAGGGTATGAGGGAGAGAGAGAGAGAGGGTATGAGGGTGAGAGAGAGAGGGTATGAGGGAGAGAGAGAGCACGAGAGCGGGTATGAGGGAGAGATAGAGAGAGAGGGTATGAAAGAGAGAGAGTGTGTATGAGGGAGAGCGCGCGAGAGGGGGTACGAGAGAGAGGGAGAGCGAGCGAGAGGGGGTATGAGAGAGAGTGCGCGAGAGGGGGTATGAAAGAGAGCGCGCGAGAGGGGGTATGAGAGAGGAGCGCGCGAGAGGGGGTATGAGAGAGAGAGAGAGCGCGCGAGAGGGGGTATGAGAGAGAGAGAGCGCGCGCGAGAGGGGATATGAGAGAGAGAGAGAGCGCGCGCGCGAGATGGTGTATGAGAGAGAGAGCGCGACAGGGTTTATGAGGGGGAAAGAGAGAGAGAGGGGGTATGAGGGAGAGAGAGAGCGAGCGTGCGAGAGGGGGTATGAGGAGAGAGAGAGCAAGCGCGAGAGGGGGTATGAGGGAGAGAGCGAGCGAGAAGGGAAGAGGAAGGGAGAGAGAGAGAGCGCGCGAGAGGGGGTATGAGAGAGAGAGCGCGCGAGAGGGGGTATGAGAGAGAGAGCACGAGAGGGGGTATGAGGGAGAGAGAGAGCGAGAGGGGGTATGAGAGAGAGAGAGCGCGCGAGAGGGGGTATGAGAGAGAGAGCGTGCTAGAGGGGGTATGAGAGAGAGAGAGAGAGAGCGCGCGAGAGGGGGTATGAGAGAGAGAGAGCGCGAGAGGGGGTATGAGAGAGAGAGAGAGAGAGAGAGCGCGCGCGAGAGGGGGTATGAGAGAGAGAGCGCGCAAGAGGGGGTATGAGAGAGAGAGCGCGAGAGGGGGTATGAGAGAGAGAGCGCGAGAGGGGGTATGAGGGAGAGAGAAAGAGAGGGTATGATGGAGAGAGAGAGTGCGAGATGGGGTATGAGGGAGAGAGAGAGAGGGTATAAGGGTGAGAGAGAGAGGGTATGAGGGAGAGAGAGCACGAGAGGGGGTATGAGGGAGAGATAGAGAGAGAGGGTATGAAAGAGAGAGAGTGTGTATGAGGGAGAGCGCGCGAGAGGGGGTACGAGAGAGAGGGAGAGCGCGCGAGAGGGGGTATGAGAGAGAGTGCGCGAGAGGGGGTATGAGAGAGAGCGCGCGAGAGAGGGTATGACAGAGAGAGATCGCCCAAGAGGGGATATGAGAGAGAGAGAGAGAGAGAGAGAGAGCGCGCGAGATGGTGTATGAGATTGAGAGCGCGAGAGGGGCTATGAGGGGGAAAGAGAGAGAGAGGGGGTATGAGAGAGAGAGAGGCGCGCGAGAGAGGGTATGAGAGAGAGAGAGCGCGCGCGAGAGGGGGTATGAGAGAGAGAGCGCAAGAGGGGGTATGAGGGAGAGAGAGAGCGAGAGGGGTATGAGAGAGAGAGAGAGAGAGAGAGAGAGCGCGAGAGGGGGTATGAGAGAGAGAGCGTGCTAGAGGGGGTATGAGAGAGAGAGCGTGCTAGAGGGGGGTATGAGAGAGAGAGAGAGAGAGAGAGAGCGCGCGCGCGAGAGGGGGTATGAGAGAGAGAGAGAGAGCGCGCGAGAGGGGGTATGAGAGAGAGAGAGCGAGAGGGGGTATGAGAGAGAGAGAGCGCGCGCGAGAGGGGGTATGAGAGAGAAAGCGCGCGAGAGGGGGTATGAGAGAGAGAGCGCGAGAGGGGGTATGAGGGAGAGAGAGAGAGAGGGTATGATGGAGAGAGAGAGTGTGAGAGGGGGTATGAGGGAGAGAGAGAGAGAGAGAGGGTATGAGGGAGAGAGAGAGAGAGGGTATGAGGGAGAGAAAGAGGGTCTGAGGGAGAGAGAGAGCACGAGAGGGGGTATGAGGGAGAGATAGAGAGAGAGGGTATGAGAGAGAGAGAGAGTGTGTTTGAGGGAGAGCGCGCGAGAGGGGGTACGAGAGAGAGGGAGAGCGCGCTAGAGGGGGTATAAGAGAGAGTGCGCGAGAGGGGGTATGAGAGAGAGCGCGCGAGAGGGGGTATGAGAGAGAGCGCGCGAGAGAGGGTATGAGAGA
>NW_027448504.1:0-36066 GCF_038048845.1 Mixophyes fleayi
TATGAATCATGAATTGAATCATGAATCATGAATCGAATCATGAATCATGAATCATGAATCGAATCATGAATCATGAATTGAATCATGAATCATGAATCATGAATCAAATCATGAATCATGAATCATGAATCGAATCATAATTCATGAATTGAATCATGAATCAAATCATGAATTATGAATTATGAATCGAATCATGAATCATGAATCATGAATTGAATCATGAATCATGAATGAATCATGAATTTAATCATGAATCATGAATCATGAATTGAATCATGAATCATGAATGATGAATCATGAATTTAATCATGAATCATGAATCATGAATTGAATCATGAATCATGAATTGAATCATGAATCATGAAATGAATCATGAATTTAATCATGAATCATGAATCATGAATTGAATCATGAATCATGAATCATGATTCATGAATTGAATCATGAATTGAATCATAAATCATGAATCATGAATTGAATCATAAATCATGAATCATGAATTGAATCATGAATCATGAATCATGAATTAAATCATGAATCATGAATCGAATCATGAATCAAGAATTGAATCATGAATCATGATTCGAATCATGAATTAAATAATAAATCATGAATCATGAATTAAATCATGAATCATGAATCGAATCATGAATCATGAATCATGAATTGAATCATAAATTGAATCATAAATCATAAATCATGAATTGAATCATGAATCATGAATCGAATCATGAATCATGAATTGAATCATGAATCATGAATCATGAATTAAATCATGAATCATGAATCGAATCATGAATTATGAATCATGAATTAAATCATGAATTATGAATCATGAATCATGAATCGAATCATGAATCATGAATCATGAATTAAATCATGAATCATGAATCGAATCATGAATCATGAATCGAATCATGAATTATGAATCATGAATCATGAATTGAATCATGAATCATGAATCGAATCATGAATCATGAATCGAAACATGAATCATGAATTGAATCATGAATTGAATCATGAATTATGAATCGAAACACGAATCATGAAATGAATCATGAATCATGAAACGAATCATAAATCATTAATCATGAATCGAATGATGAATCATGAATTGAATCATAAATCATGAATTGAATCATGAATCATGAATCATGAATCATGAATCGTGAATTGAATCATGAATCATGAATCATGAATCGAATCATGAATCATGAATCATGAATTGAATCATAAATTGAATCATAAATCATGAATCATGAATTGAATCATGAATCATGAATCGAATCATGAATCATGAATTGAATCATGAATCATGAATCATGAATCATGAATCATGAATCATGAATCATGAATCGAATCATGAATCATGAATCGAATCATGAATCATGAATTGAATCATGAATCATGAATCATGAATCATGAATCATGAATCATAAATCATGAATCGAATCATGAATCATGAATCGAATCATGAATCATGAATTGAATCATGAATCATGAATTAAATCATGAATCATGAATCATGAATTGAATCATGAATCATGAATCATGAATTGAATCATGAATCATGATTCGAATCATGAATTAAATAATAAATCATGAATCATGAATTAAATCATGAATCATGAATCATGATTTGAATCATAAATCATGATTTGAATCATAAATCATGAATCTAATCATGAATCATGAATCGAATCATGAATCATAAATTGAATCATGATTCATGAATCATGAATCAAATCATGAATCATGAATCATGAATTATGAATCATGATTTGAATCATGAATCATGAATTGAATCATGAATCATGATCGAATCATGAATCATGAATCGAATCATGAATCATGAATCGAATCATGAATCATGAATCGAATCATGAATCATGAATTCAATCATGAACCATGAATCATGAATTGAATCATGAATCATGAATCGAATCATGAAACATGAATTGAATCATGAATTATGAATTGAATCATGAATCATGAATTGCATCATGAATCATGAATTGAATCATGAATCATTAATCATGAATTAAATCATGAATCATGAAATGAATCATGAATTGAATCATGAATCATGAATCATGAATTGAATCATGAATCATGAAATGAATCATGAATTGAATCATGAATCATGAATTGAATCATGAATCATGAATCATGAATTGAATCATGAATCAAATCATGAATCATGAATTGAATCATGAATCATGAATCATGAATTAAATCATGAATCATAAATTGAATCATGAATCATGAATCGAATCATGAATCATGAATCATGAATTGAATCATGAATCATGAATTGAATCATGAATCATGAATTGAATCATAAATCATGAATCATGAATTGAATCATAAATCAAAAATTGAATCATGAATCATGAATTGAATCATGAATCATGAATCATGAATCATGAATCGAATCATGAATCATGAATTATGAATTAAATCATGAATCATGAATTGAATCATGAATCATGAATCATGGATTGAATCATAAATCATGAATTCAATCATGAATCATGAATTGAATCATGAATCATGAATGGAATCATGAATCATGAATCATGAATTGAATCATTAATCATGAATTGAATCATGAATTGAATCATAAATCATGAATCATGAATTGAATCTTGAATCATGAATCGAATCATAAATCATGAATTGAATTATGAATCATGAATCATGAATCACGAATTGAATCATGAATCATGAATCATGAATTGAATTATGAATAATGAATCAAATCATGAATCATGAATCATGAATTGAATCATGAATCATGAATTGAATCATAAATTGAATCATAAATCATAAATCATGAATTGAATCATGAATCATGAATCGAATCATGAATCATGAATTGAATCATGAATCATGAATCGAATCATGAATCATGAATCGAATCATGAATCATGAATTGAATTATGAATCATGAATCATGAATCAAATCATGAATCATGAATCATGAATTGAATCATAATTCATGAATTGAATCATGAATCATAAATCATGAATCGAATCATGAATTATGAATTATGAATCAAATCATGAATCATGAATTGAATCATAAATCATGAATGATGAATCATGAATTGAATCATGAATCATGAATCATGAATTGAATCATGAATCATGAATCATGAATCGAATCATGAATCATGAATTCAATCATGAATCATGAATTGAATCATAAATCATGAATGATGAATCATGAATTGAATCATGAATCATGAATCATGAATTGAATCATGAATCATAAAATGAATCATGAATTTAATCATGAATCATGAATCATGAATTGAATCATGAATCATGAATCAAATCATGAATCATGAATTGAATCATAAATCGAATTCTGAATCATGAATCATGAATTGAATCATGAATTGAATCATAAATCATGAATCATGAATTGAATCATGAATCATGAATCGAATCATGAATCTGAAATCATGAATTGAATCATGAATCGAATTGAATCATGAATTGAATCATAAATCATGAATTGAATCATAAATCATAAATCGAAACATGAATCATGAATTGAATCATAAATCATAAATCGAATCATGAATCATGAATTTAATCATGAATTATGAATCGAAACACAAATCATGAAATGAATCATGAAATGAATCATAAATCATTAAACATGAATCGAATCATGAATCATGGATTGAATCATGAATCATGAATTGAATCATGATTTGAATCATGAATCATGAATTATGAATCATGAATCAAATCATGTAATGAATCATGAATTATGAATTAAATCATAATTTGAATCATGAATCATGAATCCTGAATTGAATCAAGAATCATGAATTGAATCATGAATCATGAATTGAATCATGAATCATGAATTAAATCATGAATCATGAATCGAATCATGAATCATGAATTAAATCATGAATCATGAATCGAATCATGAATCATGAATTAAATCATGAATCATGAATCGAATCATGAATCATGAATCATGAATCGAATCATGAATCATGAATCGAATCATGAATCATGAATTCAATCATGAATCATGAATCATGAATTGAATCATGAATCATGAATCGAATCATGAAACATGAATTGAAACATGAATTATGAATTGAATCATGAATAATGAATTGCATCATGAATCATGAATTGAATCATGAATCATTAATCATGAATTAAATCATGAATCATGAAATGAATCATGAATTGAATCATGAATCATGAATCATGAATTGAATCATGAATCATGAATCATGAATTGAATCATGAATCATGAAATGAATCATGAATTGAATCATGAATCATGAATCAAATCATGAATCATGAATTGAACTCATGAATCATGAATCATGAATCATGAATCATGAATTAAATCATGAATCATAAATTGAATCATGAATCATGAATCGAATCATGAATCATGAATCATGAATTGAATCATGAATCATGAATTGAATCATGAATCATGAATTGAATCATGAATTGAATCATAAATCATGAATCATGAATTGAATCATAAATCATAAATCGAATCATGAATCATGAATCATGAATCATGAATCATGAATCATGAATCATGAATCATGAATCGAATCATGAATCATGAATCATGAATTGAATCATGAATCATGAATTGAATCATGAATCATGAATCATGAATCATGAATTGAATCATAAATCATGAATTAAATCATGAATCATGAATTGAATTATGAATCATGAATCATGAATCACGAATTGAATCATGAATCATGAATCATGAATTGAATCATGAATAATGAATCGAATCATGAATCATGAATCATGAATTGAATCATTAATCATGAATTGAATCATGAATTGAATCATAAATCATGAATCATGAATTGAATCATGAATCATGAATCGAATCATGAATCATGAATTGAATTATGAATCATGAATCATAAATCACGAATTGAATCATGAATCATGAATTGAATCATGGATAATGAATCGAATCATGAATCATGAATCATGAATTGAATCATGAATCATGAATTGAATCATAAATTGAATCATAAATCATAAATCATGAATTGAATCATGAATCATGAATCGAATCATGAATCATGAATTGAATCATGAATCATGAATCGAATCATGAATCATGAATCATGAATCGAATCATGAATCATGAATGAATCATTAATCATGAATCATGAATCAAATCATGAATCATGAATCATGAATCGAATCATGAATTATGAATTATGAATCGAATCATGAATCATGAATCATGAATTGAATCATGAATCATGAAATGAATCATGAATTTAATCATGAATCATGAATCATGAATTGAATCATGAATCATGAATGATGAATTATGAATTTAATCATGAATCATGAATCATGAATTGAATCATGAATCATGAATTGAATCATGAATCATGAAATGAATCATGAATTTAATCATGAATCATGAATCATGAATTGAATCATGAATCATGAATGATGAATCATGAATTTAATCATGAATCATGAATCATGAATTGAATCATGAATCATGAATGATGAATCATGAATTTAATCATGAATCATGAATCATGAATTGAATCATGAATCATGAATTCAATCATGAATCATGAATCATGAATTGAATCATGAATCATGAATCGAATCATGAAACATGAATTGAAACATGAATTATGAATTGAATCATGAATAATGAATTGCATCATGAATCATGAATTGAATCATGAATCATTAATCATGAATTAAATCATGAATCATGAAATGAATCATGAATTGAATCATGAATCATGAATCATGAATTGAATCATGAATCATGAAATGAATCATGAATTGAATCATGAATCATGAATCAAATCATGAATCATGAATTGAATCATGAATCATGAATCATGAATCATGAATTAAATCATGAATCATAAATTGAATCATGAATCATGAATCGAATCATGAATCATGAATCATGAATTGAATCATGAATCATGAATTGAATCATGAATCATGAATTGAATCATGAATTAAATCATAAATCATGAATCATGAATTGAATCATAAATCATAAATCGAATCATGAATCATGAATCATGAATCATGAATCATGAATCATGAATCATGAATCATGAATCGAATCATGAATCATGAATCATGAATTGAATCATGAATCATGAATTGAATCATGAATCATGAATCATGAATCATGAATTGAATCATAAATCATGAATTAAATCATGAATCATGAATTGAATTATGAATCATGAATCATGAATCACGAATTGAATCATGAATCATGAATCATGAATTGAATCATGAATAATGAATCGAATCATGAATCATGAATCATGAATTGAATCATTAATCATGAATTGAATCATGAATTGAATCATAAATCATGAATCATGAATTGAATCATGAATCATGAATCGAATCATGAATCATGAATTGAATTATGAATCATGAATCATAAATCACGAATTGAATCATGAATCATGAATTGAATCATGGATAATGAATCGAATCATGAATCATGAATTGAATCATGAATCATGAATTGAATCATAAATTGAATCATAAATCATAAATCATGAATTGAATCATGAATCATGAATCGAATCATGAATCATGAATTGAATCATGAATCATGAATCGAATCATGAATCATGAATCATGAATCGAATCATGAATCATGAATTGAATCATTAATCATGAATCATGAATCAAATCATGAATCATGAATCATGAATCGAATCATGAATTATGAATTATGAATCGAATCATGAATCATGAATCATGAATTGAATCATGAATCATGAAATGAATCATGAATTTAATCATGAATCATGAATCATGAATTGAATCATGAATCATGAATGATGAATCATGAATTTAATCATGAATCATGAATCATGAATTGAATCATGAATCATGAATTGAATCATGAATCATGAAATGAATCATGAATTTAATCATGAATCATGAATCATGAATTGAATCATGAATCATGAATCATGATTCATGAATTGAATCATGAATTGAATCATAAATCATGAATCATGAATTGAATCATAAATCATGAATCATGAATTGAATCATGAATCATGAATCATGAATCGAATCATGAATCATGAATCAATCATGAATCATGAATTGAATCATGAATCATAAAATGAATCATGAATTTAATCATGAATCATGAATCATGAATTGAATCATGAATCATGAATCAAATCATGAATCATGAATTGAATCATGAATCGAATTCTGAATCATGAATCATGAATTGAATCATGAATTGAATCATAAATCATGAATCATGAATTGAATCATGAATCATGAATTATGAATAAAATCATGAATCATGAATTATGAATCATAAATCGAATCATGAATCATGAATCGAATCATGAATCATGAATTGAATCATGAATCATGAATCATGAATTAAATAATAAATCATGAATCATGAATTAAATCATGAATCATGAATCGAATCATGAATCATGAATCATGAATTGAATCATAAATTGAATCATAAATCATAAATCATGAATTGAATCATGAATCATGAATCGAATCATGAATAATGAATTGAATCATGAATCATGAATCATGAATTAAATCATGAATCATGAATCATGAATCGAATCATGAATCATGAATCGAATCATGAATTATGAATCATGAATCATGAATTGAATTATGAATCATGAATCGAATCATGAATCACGAATCATGAATTAAATCATGAATCATGAATCATGAATCATGAATCGAATTATGAATTATGAATCATGAATCATGAATTGAATCATGAATCATGAATCGAATCATGAATCATGAATCGAAACATGAATCATGAATTGAATCATGAATTGAATCATGAATTATGAATCGAAACACGAATCATGAAATGAATCATGAATCATGAAACGAATCATAAATCATGAATTGAATCATGAATCATGAATCATGAATCATGAATCGTGAATTAAATCATGAATCATGAATCATGAATCGAATCATGAATCATGAATCATGAATTGAATCATAAATTGAATCATAAATCATAAATCATGAATTGAATCATGAATCATGAATCGAATCATGAATCATGAATTGAATCATGAATTATGAATCATGAATCATGAATCATGAATCGAATCATGAATCATGAATCGAATCATGAATCATGAATTGAATCATGAATCATGAATTAAATCATGAATCATGAATCATGAATTGAATCATGAATCATGAATCATGAATTGAATCATGAATCATGAATCATGAATTGAATCATGAATCATGATTCGAATCATGAATTAAATAATAAATCATGAATCGTGAATTAAATCATGAATCATGAATCACGATTTGAATCATAAATCATGATTTGAATCATAAATCATGATTTGTATCATAAATCATGAATCTAATCATGAATCATGAATCGAATCATGAATCATAAATTGAATCATGATTCATGAATCATGAATCGAATCATGAATCATAAATCGAATCATGAATCATAAATTGAATCATGATTCATGAATCATGAATCGAATCATGAATCATGAATCGAATCATGAATCATGAATTAAATCATGATCATGAATTGAATCATGAATCATGAATCATGAATCATGAATTAAATCATGAATCATGAATCATGAATTGAATCATGAATCATGAATCGAATCATGAATCATGAATTGAATCATGAATCATGAATCATGAATTGAATCATGAATCATGAATCAAATCATGAATCATGAATCATGAATTGAATCATGAATCATGAATTGAATCATGAATTGAATCATAAATCATGAATCATGAATTGAATCATGAATCATGAATCGAATAATGAATCATGAATCGAATCATGAATCATGAATCTAATCATGAATCATGAATTGAATCATGAATCATGAATCATGAATTGAATCATGAAATGAATCATGAATCATGAATCATGAATTGAATCATGAATCATGAATCGAATCATGAATCTGAAATCATGAATTGAATCATGAATCGAATTGAATCATGAATTGAATCATAAATCATGAATTGAATCATAAATCATAAATCGAAACATGAATCATGAATTGAATCATAAATCATAAATCGAATCATGAATCATGAATTTAATCATGAATTATGAATCGAAACACAAATCATGAAATGAATCATGAAATGAATCATAAATCATTAAACATGAATCGAATCATGAATCATGGATTGAATCATGAATCATGAATTGAATCATGATTTGAATCATGAATCATGAATTATGAATCATGAATCAAATCATGTAATGAATCATGAATTATGAATTGAATCATAATTTGAATCATGAATCATGAATCCTGAATTGAATCAAGAATCATGAATTGAATCATGAATCATGAATTGAATCATGAATCATGAATTGAATCATGAATTGAATCATAAATCATGAATCATGAATTGAATCATAAATCATAAATCGAATCATGAATCATGAATTAAATCATGAATCATGAATCGAATCATGAATCATGAATCATGAATCGAATCATGAATCATGAATCGAATCATGAATCATGAATTCAATCATGAATCATGAATCATGAATTGAATCATGAATCATGAATCGAATCATGAAACATGAATTGAAACATGAATTATGAATTGAATCATGAATAATGAATTGCATCATGAATTGAATCATGAATCATGAAATGAATCATGAATTGAATCATGAATCATGAATCATGAATTGAATCATGAATCATGAAATGAATCATGAATTGAATCATGAATCATGAATCAAATCATGAATCATGAATTGAATCATGAATCATGAATCATGAATCATGAATCATGAATTAAATCATGAATCATAAATTGAATCATGAATCATGAATCGAATCATGAATCATGAATCATGAATTGAATCATGAATCATGAATTGAATCATGAATCATGAATTGAATCATGAATTGAATCATAAATCATGAATCATGAATTGAATCATAAATCGAATCATGAATCATGAATCATGAATCATGAATCATGAATCATGAATCATGAATCATGAATCGAATCATGAATCATGAATCATGAATTGAATCATGAATCATGAATTGAATCATGAATCATGAATCATGAATCATGAATTGAATCATAAATCATGAATTAAATCATGAATCATGAATTGAATTATGAATCATGAATCATGAATCACGAATTGAATCATGAATCATGAATCATGAATTGAATCATGAATAATGAATCGAATCATGAATCATGAATCATGAATTGAATCATTAATCATGAATTGAATCATGAATTGAATCATAAATCATGAATCATGAATTGAATCATGAATCATGAATCGAATCATGAATCATGAATTGAATTATGAATCATGAATCATAAATCACGAATTGAATCATGAATCATGAATTGAATCATGGATAATGAATCGAATCATGAATCATGAATCATGAATTGAATCATGAATCATGAATTGAATCATAAATTGAATCATAAATCATAAATCATGAATTGAATCATGAATCATGAATCGAATCATGAATCATGAATTGAATCATGAATCATGAATCGAATCATGAATCATGAATCATGAATCGAATCATGAATCATGAATTGAATCATTAATCATGAATCATGAATCAAATCATGAATCATGAATCATGAATCGAATCATGAATTATGAATTATGAATCGAATCATGAATCATGAATCATGAATTGAATCATGAATCATGAAATG
Organism: Mixophyes fleayi; assembly: GCF_038048845.1. Lineage (NCBI taxonomy): Eukaryota > Metazoa > Chordata > Amphibia > Anura > Limnodynastidae > Mixophyes > Mixophyes fleayi. The sequence continues at coordinate 10,789 of NW_027448504.1, forward strand.
AATCATGAATTTAATCATGAATCATGAATCATGAATTGAATCATGAATCATGAATGATGAATCATGAATTTAATCATGAATCATGAATCATGAATTGAATCATGAATCATGAATCATGATTCATGAATTGAATCATGAATTGAATCATAAATCATGAATCATGAATTGAATCATAAATCATGAATCATGAATTGAATCATGAATCATGAATCATAAATTAAATCATGAATCATGAATCGAATCATGAATCAAGAATTGAATCATGAATCATGATTCGAATCATGAATTAAATAATAAATCATGAATCATGAATTAAATCATGAATCATGAATCATGAATTGAATCATAAATTGAATCATAAATCATAAATCATGAATTGAATCATGAATCATGAATCGAATCATGAATCATGAATTGAATCATGAATCATGAATCATGAATTAAATCATGAATTATGAATCATGAATCGAATCATGAATCATGAATCGAATCATGAATTATGAATCATGAATCATGAATCATGAATTGAATCATAAATCATGAATCGAATCATGAATCATGAATCATGAATTAAATCATGAATTATGAATCATGAATCGAATCATGAATCATGAATCGAATCATGAATTATGAATCATGAATCATGAATTGAATCATAAATCATGAATCGAATCATGAATCATGAATCATGAATTAAATCATGAATCATGAATCATGAATCGAATCATGAATCATGAATCGAATCATGAATTATGAATCATGAATCATGAATTGAATCATGAATCATGAATCGAATCATGAATCATGAATCGAAACATGAATCATGAATTGAATCATGAATTGAATCATGAATTATGAATCGAAACACGAATCATGAAATGAATCATGAATCATGAAACGAATCATAAATCATTAATCATGAATCGAATCATGAATCATGAATTGAATCATAAATCATGAATTGAATCATGAATCATGAATCATGAATCATGAATCGTGAATTGAATCATGAATCATGAATCATGAATCGAATCATGAATCATGAATCATGAATTGAATCATAAATTGAATCATAAATCATGAATCATGAATTGAATCATGAATCATGAATCGAATCATGAATCATGAATTGAATCATGAATCATGAATCATGAATCATGAATCATGAATCATGAATCATGAATCGAATCATGAATCATGAATTGAATCATGAATCATGAATCATGAATCGAATCATGAATCATGAATTGAATCATGAATCATGAATTGAATCATGAATCATGAATTAAATCATGAATCATGAATCATGAATTATGAATCATGATTTGAATCATGAATCATGAATTGAATCATGAATCATGAATCAAATCATGAATCATGAATCATGAATTGAATCTTGAATCATGAATCATGAATCATGAATCATGAATCGAATCATGAATCATGAATCGAATAATGAATCATGAATCGAATCATGAATCATGAAATGAATCATGAATTGAATTATGAATTGAATAATAAATCATGAATCATGAATTGAATCATGAATCATGAATCGAATCATGAATCATGAATCGAATCATGAATCATGAATTGAATCATGAATCATGAATTGAATCATGAATCATGAATCATGAATCATGAATTGAATCATGAATCATGAATTGAATCATGAATCATGAATCGAATCATGAATCATGAATTGAATCATGAATCATGAATCATGAATCGAATCATGAATCATGAATTGAATAATGAATCATAAATCATGAATTGAATCATGAATCATGAATCAAATCATGAATCATGAATCATGAATTGAATCATGAATCATGAATCATGAATCATGAATCATGAATTAAATCATGAATCATAAATTGAATCATGAATCATGAATCGAATCATGAATCATGAATCATGAATTGAATCATGAATCATGAATTGAATCATGAATCATGAATTGAATCATGAATCATGAATTGAATCATGAATTGAATCATAAATCATGAATCATGAATTAAATCATGAATCATAAATCGAATCATGACTCATCAATTGAATCATGAATCATGAATCATGAATCATGAATCATGAATCGAATCATGAATCATGAATCGAATCATGAATCATGAATCGAATCATGAATCATGAATTGAATCATGAATCATGAATCATGAATCATGAATTGAATCATGAATCATGAATCATGAATTGAATCATAAATCATGAATTGAATAATGAATCATGAATCGAATCATGAATCATGAATTGAATCATGAATCATGAATCATGAATCGAATCATGAATCATGAATTGAATCATGAATCATGAATCATGAATTGAATCATGAATCATGAATCAAATCATGAATCATGAATCATGAATTGAATCATGAATCATGAATCACGAATTAAATCATGAATCATGAATCATGAATCGAATCATGAATCATGAATTGAATAATGAATCATAAATCATGAATTGAATCATGAATCATGAATCAAATCATGAATCATGAATCATGAATTGAATCATGAATCATGAATCATGAATCATGAATCATGAATTAAATCATGAATCATAAATTGAATCATGAATCATGAATCGAATCATGAATCATGAATTGAATCATGAATCATGAATCATGAATCGAATCATGAATCATGAATTGAATAATGAATCATAAATCATGAATTGAATCATGAATCATGAATCAAATCATGAATCATGAATCATGAATTGAATCATGAATCATGAATCATGAATCATGAATCATGAATTAAATCATGAATCATAAATTGAATCATGAATCATGAATCGAATCATGAATCATGAATCATGAATTGAATCATGAATCATGAATTGAATCATGAATCATGAATTGAATCATGAATCATGAATTGAATCATGAATTGAATCATAAATCATGAATCATGAATTAAATCATGAATCATAAATCGAATCATGAATCATCAATTGAATCATGAATCATGAATCATGAATCATGAATCATGAATCGAATCATGAATCATGAATCGAATCATGAATCATGAATCGAATCATGAATCATGAATCGAATCATGAATCATGAATTGAATCATGAATCATGAATCATGAATCATGAATTGAATCATGAATCATGAATCATGAATCGAATCATGAATCATGAATTGAATCATGAATCATGAATCATGAATTGAATCATGAATCATGAATCAAATCATGAATCATGAATCATGAATTGAATCATGAATCATGAATCACGAATTAAATCATGAATCATAAATTGAATCATGAATCATGAATCGAATCATGAATCATGAATTGAATCATGAATCATGAATTGAATCATGAATCATGAATCATGAATCAAATCATGAATCATGAATCATGAATTGAATCATGAATCATGAATCATGAATTAAATCATGAATCATAAATTGAATCATGAATCATGAATCGAATCATGAATCATGAATCATGAATTGAATCATGAATCATGAATTGAATCATGAATCATGAATTGAATCATGAATCATAATTTGAATCATGAATTGAATCATAAATCATGAATCATGAATTGAATCATGAATCATAAATAGAATCATGAATCATGAATTGAATCATGAATCATGAATCATGAATCATGAATCATGAATCAAATCATGAATCATGAATCATGAAATGAATCATGAATCATGAATTGAATCATGAATCATGAATTGAATCATGAATTGAATCATAAATCATGAATCATGAATTGAATCATGAATCATAAATCGAATCATGAATCATGAATTGAATCATGAATCATGAATCATGAATCATGAATCGAATCATGAATCATGAATCATGAATTGAATAATGAATCATGAATTGAATCATGAATCATGAATCATGAATCATGAATCGAATCATGAATCACGAATTAAATCATGAATCATTAATTGAATCATGAATCATGAATAGAATCATGAATCATAAATCATGAATTGAATCATTAATCATGAATTGAATCATGAATTGAATCATGAATCATGAATCGAACCATGAATCATGAATTGAATCATGAATCATGAATCATGAATCATGAATTGAATCATGAATCATGAATCATGAATTGAATCATGAATTATGAATCATGAATTGAATCATGAATCGAATTATGAATTAAATAATGAATCATGAATCATAAATTGAATCATGAATCATAAATTGAATCATGAATCGAATCATGCATCATGAATCATGAATTGAATCATGAATCATGAATTGAATCATGAATCATGAATTGAATCATGAATCATGAATTGAATCATGAATCATGAATTGAATCATGAATTGAATCATGAATCATGAATCATAAAATGAATCATGAATCATAAATTGAATCATGAATCATGAATCGAATCATGAATCATGAATCATGAATTGAATCATGAATCATTAATTGAATCATGAATCATGAATTGAATCATGAATCATGAATTGAATCATGAATTGAATCATAAATCATGAATCATGAATTGAATCATGAATCATGAATCATGAATTGAATCATGAATCATGAATCGAATTATGAATTAAATAATGAATCATGAATCATGAATCGAATCATGAATCATGAATTGAATCATGAATCATGAATCGAATCATGAATCATGAATCGAATCATGAATCATGAATTGAATCATGAATCATGAATCATGAATCATGAATTGAATCATGAATCATGAATCATGAATTGAATCATAAATCATGAATTGAATAATGAATCATGAATCGAATCATGAATCATGAATTGAATCATGAATCATGAATCATGAATCGAATCATAAATCATGAATTGAATAATGAATCATGAATCGAATCATGAATCATGAATTGAATCATGAATCATGAATCATGAATCGAATCATGAATCATGAATTGAATCATGAATCATGAATCATGAATTGAATCATGAATCATGAATCAAATCATGAATCATGAATCATGAATTGAATCATGAATCATGAATCACGAATTAAATCATGAATCATAAATTGAATCATGAATCATGAATCGAATCATGAATCATGAATTGAATCATGAATCATGAATTGAATCATGAATCATGAATCAAATCATGAATCATGAATCATGAATTGAATCATGAATCATGAATCATGAATTAAATCATGAATCATAAATTGAATCATGAATCATGAATCGAATCATGAATCATGAATCATGAATTGAATCATGAATCATGAATTGAATCATGAATCATCAATTGAATCATGAATCATGAATTGAATCATGAATCATGAATTGAATCATGAATTGAATCATAAATCATTAATTGAATCATGAATCATAAATAGAATCATGAATCATGAATTGAATCATGAATCATGAATCATGAATCATGAATCATGAATCAAATCATGAATCATGAATCATGAAATGAATCATGAATCATGAATTGAATCATGAATCATGAATTGAATCATGAATTGAATCATAAATCATGAATCATGAATTGAATCATGAATCATAAATCGAATCATGAATCATGAATTGAATCATGAATCATGAATCATGAATCATGAATCGAATCATGAATCATGAATCATGAATTGAATAATGAATCATGAATTGAATCATGAATCATGAATCATGAATCATGAATCGAATCATGAATCACGAATTAAATCATGAATCATTAATTGAATCATGAATCATGAATAGAATCATGAATCATAAATCATGAATTGAATCATTAATCATGAATTGAATCATGAATTGAATCATAAATCATGAATCATGAATTGAATCATGAATCATGAATCGAACCATGAATCATGAATTGAATCATGAATCATGAATCATGAATCATGAATCATGAATTGAATCATGAATCATGAATCATGAATTGAATCATGAATTATGAATCATGAATTGAATCATGAATCGAATTATGAATTAAATAATGAATCATGAATCATAAATTGAATCATGAATCATAAATTGAATCATGAATCATGAATCGAATCATGCATCATGAATCATGAATTGAATCATGAATCATGAATTGAATCATGAATCATGAATTGAATCATGAATCATGAATTGAATCATGAATTGAATCATAAATCATGAATCATGAATTGAATCATGAATCATAAATCGAATCATGAATCATGAATTGAATCATGAATCATGAATCATGAATCATGAATTGAATCATGAATCATGAATTGAATCATGAATCATGAATCATGAATCATAAAATGAATCATGAATCATAAATTGAATCATGAATCATGAATCGAATCATGAATCATGAATCATGAATTGAATCATGAATCATGAATTGAATCATGAATCATGAATTGAATCATGAATCATGAATTGAATCATGAATTGAATCATAAATCATGAATCATGAATTGAATCATGAATCATGAATCATGAATTGAATCATGAATCATGAATCGAATTATGAATTAAATAATGAATCATGAATCATGAATCGAATCATGAATCATGAATTGAATCATGAATCATGAATTGAATCATAAATTGAATCATAAATCATAAATCATGAATTGAATCATAAATCATGAATCATGAATTAAATCATGAATCATAAATCGAATCATGAATCATCAATTGAATCATGAATCATGAATCATGAATCATGAATCATGAATCGAATCATGAATCATGAATCGAATCATGAATCATGAATCGAATCATGAATCATGAATCGAATCATGAATCATGAATTGAATCATGAATCATGAATCATGAATCATGAATTGAATCATGAATCATGAATCATGAATTGAATCATAAATCATGAATTGAATAATGAATCATGAATCGAATCATGAATCATGAATTGAATCATGAATCATGAATCATGAATCGAATCATGAATCATGAATTGAATCATGAATCATGAATCATGAATTGAATCATGAATCATGAATCAAATCATGAATCATGAATCATGAATTGAATCATGAATCATGAATCACGAATTAAATCATGAATCATAAATTGAATCATGAATCATGAATCAAATCATGAATCATGAATCATGAATTGAATCATGAATCATGAATCATGAATTAAATCATGAATCATAAATTGAATCATGAATCATGAATCGAATCATGAATCATGAATCATGAATTGAATCATGAATCATGAATTGAATCATGAATCATGAATTGAATCATGAATCATGAATTGAATCATGAATTGAATCATAAATCATGAATCATGAATTGAATCATGAATCATAAATAGAATCATGAATCATGAATTGAATCATGAATCATGAATCATGAATCATGAATCATGAATCATGAATCATGAATCATGAATCATGAAATGAATCATGAATCATGAATTGAATCATGAATCATGAATTGAATCATGAATTGAATCATAAATCATGAATCATGAATTGAATCATGAATCATAAATCGAATCATGAATCATGAATTGAATCATGAATCATGAATCATGAATCATGAATCGAATCATGAATCATGAATCATGAATTGAATAATGAATCATGAATTGAATCATGAATCATGAATCATGAATCATGAATCGAATCATGAATCACGAATTAAATCATGAATCATTAATTGAATCATGAATCATGAATAGAATCATGAATCATAAATCATGAATTGAATCATTAATCATGAATTGAATCATGAATTGAATCATAAATCATGAATCATGAATTGAATCATGAATCGAACCATGAATCATGAATTGAATCATGAATCATGAATCATGAATCATGAATTGAATCATGAATCATGAATCATGAATTGAATCATGAATTATGAATCATGAATTGAATCATGAATCGAATTATGAATTAAATAATGAATCATGAATCATAAATTGAATCATGAATCATAAATTGAATCATGAATCATGAATCGAATCATGCATCATGAATCATGAATTGAATCATGAATCATGAATTGAATCATGAATCATGAATTGAATCATGAATCATGAATTGAATCATGAATCATGAATTGAATCATGAATTGAATCATGAATCATGAATCATAAAATGAATCATGAATCATAAATTGAATCATGAATCATGAATCGAATCATGAATCATGAATCATGAATTGAATCATGAATCATGAATTGAATCATGAATCATGAATTGAATCATGAATCATGAATTGAATCATGAATTGAATCATAAATCATGAATCATGAATTGAATCATGAATCATGAATTGAATCATGAATCATGAATCGAATTATGAATTAAATAATGAATCATGAATCATGAATCGAATCATGAATCATGAATTGAATCATGAATCATGAATCGAATCATGAATCATGAATCGAATCATGAATCATGAATTGAATCATGAATCATGAATCATGAATCATGAATTGAATCATGAATCATGAATCATGAATTGAATCATAAATCATGAATTGAATAATGAATCATGAATCGAATCATGAATCATGAATTGAATCATGAATCATGAATCATGAATCGAATCATAAATCATGAATTGAATAATGAATCATGAATCGAATCATGAATCATGAATTGAATCATGAATCATGAATCATGAATCGAATCATGAATCATGAATTGAATCATGAATCATGAATCATGAATTGAATCATGAATCATGAATCAAATCATGAATCATGAATCATGAATTGAATCATGAATCATGAATCACGAATTAAATCATGAATCATAAATTGAATCATGAATCATGAATCGAATCATGAATCATGAATTGAATCATGAATCATGAATTGAATCATGAATCATGAATCATGAATCAAATCATGAATCATGAATTGAATCATGAATCATGAATCATGAATTAAATCATGAATCATAAATTGAATCATGAATCATGAATCGAATCATGAATCATGAATCATGAATTGAATCATGAATCATGAATTGAATCATGAATCATGAATCGAATCATGAATCATGAATCATGAATTGAATCATGAATCATGAATTGAATCATGAATCATCAATTGAATCATGAATCATGAATTGAATCATGAATCATGAATTGAATCATGAATTGAATCATAAATCATTAATTGAATCATGAATCATAAATAGAATCATGAATCATGAATTGAATCATGAATCATGAATCATGAATCATGAATCATGAATCAAATCATGAATCATGAATCATGAAATGAATCATGAATCATGAATTGAATCATGAATCATGAATTGAATCATGAATTGAATCATAAATCATGAATCATGAATTGAATCATGAATCATAAATCGAATCATGAATCATGAATTGAATCATGAATCATGAATCATGAATCATGAATCGAATCATGAATCATGAATCATGAATTGAATAATGAATCATGAATTGAATCATGAATCATGAATCATGAATCATGAATCGAATCATGAATCACGAATTAAATCATGAATCATTAATTGAATCATGAATCATGAATAGAATCATGAATCATAAATCATGAATTGAATCATTAATCATGAATTGAATCATGAATTGAATCATAAATCATGAATCATGAATTGAATCATGAATCATGAATCGAACCATGAATCATGAATTGAATCATGAATCATGAATCATGAATCATGAATTGAATCATGAATCATGAATCATGAATTGAATCATGAATTATGAATCATGAATTGAATCATGAATCGAATTATGAATTAAATAATGAATCATGAATCATAAATTGAATCATGAATCATAAATTGAATCATGAATCATGAATCGAATCATGCATCATGAATCATGAATTGAATCATGAATCATGAATTGAATCATGAATCATGAATTGAATCATGAATCATGAATTGAATCATGAATTGAATCATAAATCATGAATCATGAATTGAATCATGAATCATAAATCGAATCATGAATCATGAATTGAATCATGAATCATGAATCATGAATCATGAATTGAATCATGAATCATGAATTGAATCATGAATCATGAATCATGAATCATAAAATGAATCATGAATCATAAATTGAATCATGAATCATGAATCGAATCATGAATCATGAATCATGAATTGAATCATGAATCATGAATTGAATCATGAATCATGAATTGAATCATGAATCATGAATTGAATCATGAATTGAATCATAAATCATGAATCATGAATTGAATCATGAATCATGAATCATGAATTGAATCATGAATCATGAATCGAATTATGAATTAAATAATGAATCATGAATCATGAATCGAATCATGAATCATGAATTGAATCATGAATCATGAATTGAATCATAAATTGAATCATAAATCATAAATCATGAATTGAATCATGAATCATGAATCGAATCATGAATCATGAATTGAATCATGAATCATGAATCATGAATCGAATAATGAATCATGAATCATGAATCGAATCATGAATCATGAATTGAATCATGAATCATGAATCATGAATCATGAAACGAATCATGAATCATGAATTATGAATCGAATCATGAATCATGAATCGAATCATGAATCATGAATCATGAATTGAATCATGAATCATGAATCATGAATCATGAATCGAATCATGAATCATGAATTCAATCATGAATCATGAATTGAATCATGAATCATGAATCATGAATTGAATCATGAATCATGAATCATGAATCATGAATCGAATCATGAATCATGAATTCAATCATGAATCATGAATTGAATCATGGATCATGAATGATGAATCATGAATTGAATCATGAATCATGAATTGAATCATGAATCATGAATCATGAATTGAATCATGAATTTAATCATGAATCATGAATCATGAATTGAATCATGAATCATGAATCAAATCATGAATCATGAATTGAATCATGAATCGAATTATGAATCATGAATCATGAAATGAATCATGAATCATGAATTGAATCATGAATTGAATCATGAATCATGAATCATGAATTGAATCATGAATCATGAATCGAATCATGAATCATGAATTGGATCATGAATCATAAATTGAATCATGAATCATGAATTGAATCATGAATCATGAATTGAATCATGATTAATGAATCATGAATTGAATCATGAATCATGAATCGAATCATGAATCATGAATCATGAATTGAATCATGAATCATGAATCGAATCATGAATCATGAATCATGAATTGAATCATAAATTGAATCATAAATCATAAATCATGAATTTAATCATGAATCATGAATCGAATCATAAATCATGAATTGAATCATGAATCATGAATCGAATCATGAATTAAATAATAAATCATGAATCATGAATTGAATCATGAATAATGAATCGAATCATGAATCATGAATCATGAATTTAATCATGAATCATGAATTGAATCATAAATTGAATCATAAATCATAAATCATGAATTGAATCATGAATCATGAATCGAATCATGAATCATGAATTGAATCATGAATCATGAATCGAATCATGAATCATGAATCATGAATCGAATCATGAATCATGAATTGAATCATGAATCATGAATCATGAATCAAATCATGAATCATGAATCATGAATCGAATCGTAATTCATGAATTGAATCATGAATCATGAATCATGAATCGAATCATGAATTATGAATTATGAATCGAATCATGAATCATAATTCATGAATCATGAATCGAATCATGAATCATGAATTCAATCATGAATCATGAATTGAATCATGAATCATGAATGATGAATCATGAATTTAATCATGAATCATGAATCATGAATTGAATCATGAATCATGAATCATGAATTGAATCATGAATCATGAAATGAATCATGCATTTAATCATGAATCATGAATCATGAATTGAATCATGAATCATGAATCATGATTCATGAATTGAATCATGAATCATGAATCAAATAATGAATCATGAATTGAATCATGAATCGAATTCTGAATCATGAATCATGAATTGAATCATGAATTGAATCATAAATCATGAATCATGAATTGAATCATGAATCATGAATCATGAATTAAATCATGAATCATGAATCATGAATCATGAATCATGAATCGAATCATGAATCATGAATTAAATCATGAATCATTAATTGAATCATGAATCATGAATAGAATCATGAATCATAAATCATGAATTGAATCATTAATCATGAATTGAATCATAAATCATGAATCATGAATTGAATCATGAATCATGAATCGAACCATGAATCATGAATTGAATCATGAATCATGAATCATGAATTGAATCATGAATCATGAATCATGAATTGAATCATGAATCATGAATCGAATTATGAATTAAATAATGAATCATGAATCATAAATTGAATCATGAATCATAAATTGAATCATGAATCATGAATCGAATCATGAATCATGAATTGAATCATGAATCATAAATTGAATCATGAATCATAAATTGAATCATGAATCATGAATCGAATCATGAATCATGAATTGAATCATGAATCATGAATTGAATCATGAATCATGAATTGAATCATGAATCATGAATTGAATCATGAATTGAATCATAAATCATGAATCATGAATTGAATCATGAATCATAAATCGAATCATGAATCATGAATCATGAATTGAATCATGAATCATGAATCATGAATTGAATCATGAATCATGAATCATAAATTGAATCATGAATCATAAATTGAATCATGAATCATGAATCGAATCATGAATCATGAATCATGAATTAAATCATGAATCATGAATTGAATCATGAATCATGAATTGAATCATAAATCATGAATTGAATCATGAATTGAATCATAAATCATGAATCATGAATTGAATCATGAATCATAAATCGAATCATGAATCATGAATTGAATCATGAATCATGAATCATGAATCGAATCATGAATCATGAATTGAATCATGAATCATGAATTGAATCATGAATCATGAATCATGAATCATGAATTGAATCATAAATCATGAATTAAATCATGAATCATTAATTGAATCATGAATCATGAATAGAATCATGAATCATAAATCATGAATTGAATCATTAATCATGAATTGAATCATGAATGATGAATTGAACCATGAATCATGAATTGAATCATGAATCATGAATCATGAATCATGAATCATGAATTGAATCATGAATCATGAATCATGAATTGAATCATGAATCATGAATCGAATTATGAATTAAATAATGAATCATGAATCATGAATCGAATCATGAATCATGAATTGAATCATGAATCATGAATTGAATCATAAATTGAATCATAAATCATAAATCATGAATGGAATCATGAATCATGAATCGAATCATGAATTGAATCATGAATCATGAATCGAATCATGAATTGAATCATGAATCATGAATCATGAATCGAATAATGAATCATGAATCATGAATCAAATCATGAATCATGAATTGAATCATGAATCATGAATCATGAATCATGAAATGAATCATGAATCATGAATTATGAATCGAATCATGAATCATGAATCGAATCATGAATCATGAATCATGAATTGAATCATGAATCATGAATCATGAATCATGAATCGAATCATGAATAATGAATTCAATCATGAATCATGAATTGAATCATGAATCATGAATCATGAATTGAATCATGAATCATGAATCATGAATCGAATCATGAATCATGAATTCAATCATGAATCATGAATTGAATCATGAATCATGAATTGAATCATGAATCATGAATGATGAATCATGAATTAAATCATGAATCATGAATTGAATCATGAATCATGAATTATGAATCATGAAATGAATCATGAAATGAATCATGAATTTAATCATGAATCATGAATCATGAATTGAATCATGAATCATGAATCAAATCATGAATCATGAATTGAATCATGAATCGAATTATGAATCATGAATCATGAAATGAATCATGAATCATGAATTGAATCATGAATTGAATCATAAATCATGAATCATGAATTGAATCATGAATCATGAATCGAATCATGAATCATGAATTGAATCATGAATCATGAATCATGAATCGAATCATGAATCATGAATTGAATCATGAATCATGAATTAAATCATGAATCATAAATCATGAATCATGAATTGAATCATAAATCATGAATTAAATCATGAATCATTAATTGAATCATGAATCATGAATAGAATCATGAATCATAAATCATAAATTGAATCATTAATAATGAATTGAATCATGAATTGAATCATAAATCATGAATCATGAATTGAATCATGAATCATGAATCGAACCATGAATCATGAATTGAATCATGAATCATGAATCATGAATCATGAATCATGAATTGAATCATGAATCATGAATAATGAATTGAATCATGAATCATGAATCGAATTATGAATTAAATAATAAATCATGAATCATGAATCGAATAATGAATTATGAATTGAATCATGAATCATGAATTGAATCATAAATTGAATCATAAATCAAAAATCATGAATTGAATCATGAATCATGAATCGAATCATGAATCATGAATTGAATCATGAATCATGAATCATGAAACGAATCATGAATCATGAATTATGAATCGAATCATGAATCATGAATCGAATCATGAATCTCGAATCATGAATCATGAATCGAATCATGAATCATGAATCATGAATTGAATCATGAATCATGAATCATGAATCATGAATCGAATCATGAATCATGAATTTAATCATGAATCATGAATTGAATCATGAATCATGAATCATGAATTGAATCATGAATCATGAATCATGAATCATGAATCGAATCATGAATCATGAATTCAATCATGAATCATGAATTCAATCATGAATCATGAATTCAATCATGAATCATGAATTCAATCATGAATCATGAATGATGAATCATGAATTGAATCATGAATCATGAATTGAATCATGAATCATGAATCATGAATCATGAAATGAATCATGAAATGAATCATGAAATGAATCATGAATTTAATCATGAATCATGAATCATGAATTGAATCATGAATCATGAATCAAATCATGAATCATGAATTGAATCATGAATCGAATTATGAATCATGAAATGAATCATGAATCATGAATTGAATCATGAATTGAATCATAAATCATGAATCATGAATTGAATCATGAATCATGAATCGAATCATGAATCATAAATTGAATCATGAATCATAAATTGAATCATGAATCATGAATTGAATCATGAATCATGAATTGAATCATGAATAATGAATCATGAATTGAATCATGAATCATGAATCGAATCATGAATCATGAATCATGAATTGAATCATAAATTGAATCATAAATCATAAATCATGAATTGAATCATGAATCATGAATCGAATCATAAATCATGAATCATGAATCATGAATCATGAATCGAATCATGAATCATGAATTGAATCATAAATTGAATCATAAATCATAAATCATGAATTGAATCATGAATCATGAATCGAATCATGAATCATGAATTGAATCATGAATCATGAATCATGAATTAAATCATGAATCATGAATCATGAATCGAATCATGAATCATGAATCGAATCATGAATTATGAATCATGAATCATGAATTGAATCATGAATCATGAATCGAATCATGAATCATGAATCGAAACATGAATCATGAATTGAATCATGAATCATGAATTGAATCATGAATTATGAATCGAAACACGAATCATGAAATAAATCATGAATCATGAATCATGAATTGAATCATAAAATGAATCATGAATCATGAATCATGAATTGAATCATGAATCATGAATCGAATCATGAATCTCGAATCATGAATTGAATCATGAATCATGAATTGAATCATGAATTGAATCATAAATCATGAATCATGAATTGAATCATAAATCGAATCATGAATCATGAATTTAATCATGAATCATGAATCATGAATCGAATCATGAATCATGAATCGAATTATGAATCATGAATTGAATCCTGAATCATGAATCGAATCATGAATCATGAATCATGAATTGAATCATAAATTGAATCATAAATCAAAAATCATGAATTGAATCATGAATCATGAATCGAATCATAAATCATGAATTGAATCATGAATCATGAATCATGAAACGAATCATGAATCATGAATTATGAATCGAATCATGAATCATGAATCGAATCATGAATCATGAATCATGAATTGAATCATGAATCATGAATCATGATTTATGAATCGAATCATGAATCATGAATTTAATCATGAATCATGAATTGAATCATGAATCATGAATCATGAATTGAATCATGAATCATGAATCATGAATCATGAATCGAATCATGAATCATGAATTCAATCATGAATCATGAATTCAATCATGAATCATGAATTCAATCATGAATCATGAATGATGAATCATGAATTGAATCATGAATCATGAATTGAATCATGAATCATGAATCATGAAATGAATCATGAATTTAATCATGAATCATGAATCATGAATTGAATCATGAATCATGAATCAAATCATGAATCATGAATTGAATCATGAATCGAATTATGAATCATGAATCATGAAATGAATCATGAATCATGAATTGAATCATGAATTGAATCATAATTCATGAATCATGAATTGAATCATGAATCATGAATCGAATCATGAATCATATATTGAATCATGAATCATAAATTGAATCATGAATGATGAATTGAATCATGAATCATGAATTGAATCATGATTAATGAATCATGAATTGAATCATGAATCATGAATCGAATCATGAATCATGAATCATGAATTGAATCATAAATTGAATCATAAATCATAAATCATGAATTGAATCATGAATCATGAATCGAATCATAAATCATGAATTGAATCATGAATCATGAATCGAATCATGAATTAAATAATAAATCATGAGTCATGAATTAAATCATGAATCATGAATCGAATCATGAATCATGAATTGAATCATAAATTGAATCATAAATCATAAATCATGAATTGAATCATGAATCATGAATCGAATCATGAATCATGAATTGAATCATGAATCATGAATCATGAATTAAATCATGAATCATGAATCATGAATCGAATCATGAATCATGAATCGAATCATGAATTATGAATCATGAATCATGAATTGAATCATGAATCGAATCATGAATCATGAATTGAATCATGAATTATGAATCGAAACACGAATCATGAAATAAATCATGAATCATGAATCATGAATTGAATCATAAAATGAATCATGAATCATGAATCATGAATTGAATCATGAATCATGAATCGAATCATGAATCTCGAATCATGAATTGAATCATGAATCATGAATTGAATCATGAATTGAATCATAAATCATGAATCATGAATTGAATCATAAATCGAATCATGAATCATGAATTTAATCATGAATCATGAATCGAATCATGAATCATGAATCATGAATCGAATTATGAATCATGAATTGAATCCTGAATCATGAATCGAATCATGAATCATGAATCATGAATTGAATCATAAATTGAATCATAAATCAAAAATCATGAATTGAATCATGAATCATGAATCGAATCATGAATCATGAATTGAATCATGAATCATGAATCATGAAACGAATCATGAATCATGAATTATGAATCGAATCATGAATCATGAATCGAATCATGAATCATGAATCATGAATTGAATCATGAATCATGAATTGAATCATGAATCATGAATCATGAATCATGAATCGAATCATGAATCATGAATTATGAATCGAATCATGAATCATGAATCGAATCATGAATCATGAATCATGAATTGAATCATGAATCATGAATCATGAATCATGAATCATGAATCATGAATCATGAATCGAATCATGAATCATGAATTCAATCATGAATCATGAATTCAATCATGAATCATGAATTCAATTATGAATCATGAATGATGAATCATGAATTCAATCATGAATCATGAATTGAATCATGAATCATGAATCATGAATCATGAAATGAATCATGAATCATGAATCATGAATTGAATCATAAAATGAATCATGAATCATGAATCATGAATTGAATCATGAATCATGAATCGAATCATGAATCTCGAATCATGAATCATGAATTGAATCATGAATTGAATCATAAATCATGAATCATGAATTGAATCATAAATCGAATCATGAATCATGAATTTAATCATGAATCATGAATCGAATCATGAATCATGAATCATGAATCGAATTATGAATCATGAATTGAATCCTGAATCATGAATCGAATCATGAATCATGAATCATGAATTGAATCATAAATTGAATCATAAATCAAAAATCATGAATTGAATCATGAATCATGAATCGAATCATGAATCATGAATTGAATCATGAATCATGAATCATGAAACGAATCATGAATCATGAATTATGAATCGAATCATGAATCATGAATCGAATCATGAATCATGAATCATGAATTGAATCATGAATCATGAATTGAATCATGAATCATGAATCATGAATCATGAATCGAATCATGAATCATGAATCATGAATTTAATCATGAATCATGAATTGAATCATGAATCATGAATCATGAATTGAATCATGAATCATGAATCATGAATCATGAATCGAATCATGAATCATGAATTCAATCATGAATCATGAATTCAATCATGAATCATGAATTCAATCATGAATCATGAATTCAATTATGAATCATGAATGATGAATCATGAATTCAATCATGAATCATGAATTGAATCATGAATCATGAATCATGAATCATGAAATGAATCATGAATTTAATCATGAATCATGAATCATGAATTGAATCATGAATCATGAATCAAATCATGAATCATGAATTGAATCATGAATCGAATTATGAATCATGAATCATGAAATGAATCATGAATCATGAATTGAATCATGAATTGAATCATAAATCATGAATCATGAATTGAATCATGAATCATGAATCGAATCATAAATCATGAATTGAATCATGAATCATGAATCGAATCATGAATCATGAATTGAATCATGAATCATGAATCATGAATTAAATCATGAATCATGAATCATGAATCGAATCATGAATCATGAATCGAATCATGAATTATGAATCATGAATCATGAATTGAATCATGAATCATGAATCGAATCATGAATCATGAATCGAAACATGAATCATGAATTGAATCATGAATCATGAATTGAATCATGAATTATGAATCGAAACACAAATCATGAAATAAATCATGAATCATGAATCATGAATTGAATCATAAAATGAATCATGAATCATGAATCATGAATTGAATCATGAATCTCGAATCATGAATTGAATCATGAATCATGAATTGAATCATAAATCATGAATCATGAATTGAATCATAAATCGAATCATGAATCATGAATTTAATCATGAATCATGAATCATGAATCGAATCATGAATCATGAATCATGAATCGAATTATGAATCATGAATTGAATCCTGAATCATGAATCGAATCATGAATCATGAATCATGAATTGAATCATAAATTGAATCATAAATCAAAAATCATGAATTGAATCATGAATCATGAATCGAATCATGAATCATGAATTGAATCATGAATCATGAATCATGAAACGAATCATGAATCATGAATTATGAATCGAATCATGAATCATGAATCGAATCATGAATCATGAATCATGAATTGAATCATGAATCATGAATCATGAATCATGAATCGAATCATGAATCATGAATTTAATCATGAATCATGAATTGAATCATGAATCATGAATCATGAATTGAATCATGAATCATGAATCATGAATTATGAATCGAATCATGAATCATGAATTCAATCATGAATCATGAATTCAATCATGAATCATGAATTCAATCATGAATCATGAATGATGAATCATGAATTGAATCATGAATCATGAATTGAATCATGAATCATGAATCATGAATCATGAAATGAATCATGAAATGAATCATGAATTTAATCATGAATCATGAATCATGAATTGAATCATGAATCATGAATCAAATCATGAATCATGAATTGAATCATGAATCGAATTATGAATCATGAATCATGAAATGAATCATGAATCATGAATTGAATCATGAATTGAATCATAAATCATGAATCATGAATTGAATCATGAATCATGAATCGAATCATGAATCATATATTGAATCATGAATGATGAATTGAATCAATGAATCATGAATTGAATCATGATTAATGAATCATGAATTGAATCATGAATCATGAATCGAATCATGAATCATGAATCATGAATTGAATCATAAATTGAATCATAAATCATAAATCATGAATTGAATCATGAATCATGAATCGAATCATAATCATGAATTGAATCATGAATCATGAATCGAATCATGAATTAAATAATAAATCATGAATCATGAATTAAATCATGAATCATGATCGAATCATGAATCATGAATTGAATCATAATTGAATCATAAATCATAAATCATGAATTGAATCATGAATCATGAATCGAATCATGAATCATGATTGAATCATGAATCATGAATCATGAATTAAATCATGAATCATGAATCATGAATCGAATCATGAATCATGAATCGAATCATGAATTATGAATCATGAATCATGAATTGAATCATGAATCATGAATCGAATCATGAATCGAAACATGAATCATGAATTGAATCATGAATCATGAATTGAATCATGAATTATGAATCGAACACGAATCATGAAATAAATCATGATCATGAATCATGAATTAAATCATAAAATGAATCATGAATCATGAATCATGAATTGAATCATGAATCATGAATCGAATCATGAATCTCGAATCATGAATTGAATCATGAATCATGAATTGAATCATGAATTGAATCATAAATCATGAATCATGAATTGAATCATAAATCGAATCATGAATCATGAATTTAATCATGAATCATGAATCGAATCATGAATCATGAATCATGAATCGAATTATGAATCATGAATTGAATCCTGAATCATGAATCGAATCATGAATCATGAATCATGAATTGAATCATAAATTGAATCATAAATCAAAAATCATGAATTGAATCATGAATCATGAATCGAATCATGAATCATGAATTGAATCATGAATCATGAATCATGAAACGAATCATGAATCATGAATTATGATCGAATCATGAATCATGAATCGAATCATGAATCATGAATCATGAATTGAATCATGAATCATGATCATGAATCATGAATCGAATCATGAATCATGAATTTAATCATGAATCATGAATTGAATCATGAATCATGAATCATGAATTGAATCATGAATCATGAATCATGAATCATGAATCGAATCATGAATCATTAATTCAATCATGAATCATGAATTCAATCATGAATCACTGAATTCAATCATGAATCATGAATGATGAATCATGAATTCAATCATGAATCAATGAAATTGAATCATGAATCATGAATCATGAATCATGAAATGATCATGAAATGAATCATGAATTTAATCATGAATCATGAATCATGAATTGAATCATGATCATGAATCAAATCATGAATCATGAATTGAATCATGAATCGAATTATGAATCATGAATCATGAAATGAATCATGAATCATGAATTGAATCATGAATTGAATCATAAATCATGAATCATGAATTGAATCATGAATAATGAATCGAATCATGAATCATAAATTGAATCATGAATCATAAATTGAATCATAAATCATAAATCATGAATTGAATCATGAATCATGAATCGAATCATAAATCATGAATTGAATCATGAATCATGAATCGAATCATGAATCATGAATTGAATCATAAATTGAATCATAAATCATAAATCATGAATTGAATCATGAATCATGATCGAATCATGAATCATGAATTGAATCATGAATCATGAATCATGAATTAAATCATGAATCATGAATCATGAATCGAATCATGAATCATGAATCGAATCATGAATTATGAATCATGAATCATGAATTGAATCATGAATCATGAATCGAATCATGAATCATGAATCGAAACATGAATCATGATTGAATCATGAATCATGAATTGAATCATGAATTATGAATCGAAACACGAATATCATGAAATAAATCATGAATCATGAATCATGAATTGAATCAATAAATGAATCATGAATCATGAATTGAATCATGAATTATGAATCGAAACACGAATCATGAAATAAATCATGAATCATGAATCATGAATTGAATCATAAAATGAATCATGAATCATGAATCATGAATTGAATCATGAATCATGAATCGAATCATGAATCTCGAATCATGAATTGAATCATGAATCATGAATTGAATCATGAATTGAATCATGAATCATGAATCGAATCATGAATTAAATAATAAATCATGAATCATGAATTAAATCATGAATCATGAATCGAATCATGAATCATGAATTGAATCATAAATTGAATCATAAATCATAAATCATGAATTGAATCATGAATCATGAATCGAATCATGAATCATGAATTGAATCATGAATCATGAATCATGAATTAAATCATGAATCATGAATCATGAATCGAATCATGAATCATGAATCGAATCATGAATTATGAATCATGAATCATGAATTGAATCATGAATCATGATCGAATCATGAATCGAACATGAATCATGAATTGAATCATGAATCATGAATTGAATCATGAATTATGAATCGAAACACGAATCATGAAATAAATCATGAATCATGAATCATGAATTGAATCATAAAATGAATCATGAATCATGAATCATGAATTGAATCATGAATCATGAATCGAATCATGAATCTCGAATCATGAATTGAATCATGAATCATGAATTGAATCATGAATTGAATCATAAATCATGAATCATGAATTGAATCATAAATCGAATCATGAATCATTGAATTTAATCATGAATCATGAATCGAATCATGAATCATGAATCATGAATCGAATTATGAATCATGAATTGAATCCTGAATCATGAATCGAATCATGAATCATGAATCATGAATTGAATCATAAATTGAATCATAAATCAAAAATCATGAATTGAATCATGAATCATGAATCGAATCATGAATCATGAATTGAATCATGAATCATGAATCATGAAACGAATCATGAATCATGAATTATGAATCGAATCATGAATCATGATCGAATCATGAATCATGAATCATGAATTGAATCATGAATCATGAATCATGAATCATGAATCGAATCATGAATCATGAATTTAATCATGAATCATGAATTGAATCATGAATCATGAATCATGAATTGAATCATGAATCATGAATCATGAATCATGAATCGAATCATGAATCATGAATTCAATCATGAATCATGAATTCAATCATGAATCATGAATTCAATCATGAATCATGAATGATGAATCATGAATTCAATCATGAATCATGAATTGAATCATGAATCATGAATCATGAATCATGAAATGAATCATGAAATGAATCATGAATTTAATCATGAATCATGAATCATGAATTGAATCATGAATCATGAATCAAATCATGAATCATGAATTGAATCATGAATCGAATTATGAATCATGAATCATGAAATGAATCATGAATACATGATTGAATCATGAATTGAATCATAAATCATGAATCATGAATTGAATCATGAATAATGAATCGAATCATGAATCATAAATTGAATCATGAATCATAAATTGAATCATAAATCATAAATCATGAATTGAATCATGAATCATGAATCGAATCATAAATCATGAATTGAATCATGAATCATGAATCGAATCATGAATCATGAATTGAATCATAAATTGAATCATAAATCATAAATCATGAATTGAATCATGAATCATGAATCGAATCATGAATCATGAATTGAATCATGAATCATGAATCATGAATTAAATCATGAATCATGAATCATGAATCGAATCATGAATCATGAATCGAATCATGAATTATGAATCATGAATCATGATTGAATCATGAATCATGAATCGAATCATGAATCATGAATCGAAACATGAATCATGAATTGAATCATGAATCATGAATTGAATCATGAATTATGAATCGAAACACGAATCATGAAATAAATCATGAATCATGAATCATGAATTGAATCATAAAATGAATCATGAATCATGAATTGAATCATGAATTATGAATCGAAACACGAATCATGAAATAAATCATGAATCATGAATCATGAATTGAATCATAAAATGAATCATGAATCATGAATCATGAATTGAATCATGAATCATGAATCGAATCATGAATCTCGAATCATGAATTGAATCATGAATCATGAATTGAATCATGAATTGAATCATAAATCATGAATCATGAATTGAATCATAAATCGAATCATGAATCATGAATTTAATCATGAATCATGAATCATGAATCGAATCATGAATCATGAATCATGAATCGAATTATGAATCATGAATTGAATCCTGAATCATGAATCGAATCATGTATCATGAATCATGAATTGAATCATAAATTGAATCATAAATCAAAAATCATGAATTGAATCATGAATCATGAATCAAATCATGAATCATGATTGAATCATGAATCATGAATCATGAACGAATCATGGATCATGAATTATGAATCGAATCATGAATCATGAATCGAATCATGAATCATGAATCATGAATTGAATCATGAATCATGAATCATGAATCATGAATCGAATCATGAATCATGAATTTAATCATGAATCATGAATTGAATCATGAATCATGAATCATGAATTGAATCATGAATCATGAATCATGAATCATGACTCGAATCATGAATCATGAATTCAATCATGAATCATGAATTCAATCATGAATCATGAATTCAATCATGAATCATGAATGATGAATCATGAATTGAATCATGAATCATGAATTGAATCATGAATCATGAATCATGAATCATGAAATGAATCATGAAATGAATCATGAATTTAATCATGAATCATGAATCATGAATTGAATCATGAAATCATGAATCATGAATCATGAATCGAATCATGAATCATGAATTTAATCATGAATCATGAATTGAATCATGAATCATGAATCATGAATTGAATCATGAATCATGAATCATGAATCATGAATCGAATCATGAATCATGAATTCAATCATGAATCATGAATTCAATCATGAA
>NW_027448505.1:0-36033 GCF_038048845.1 Mixophyes fleayi
TCATCAATTCTTTTACATAATTCTTGTTTCTCATGACATTTCTAACATTGCCCACAATTATCAACTTTCTAAGTCTTTCTGAGCAAGAGAAATCGCAAAACAGTCATTTCTTCATTGCCGTCCAAAAACAACGCTTTTTTACACTCCGGTCTCCCTTTCTCTTGGAAACAATGACTTACATCAATTCTTTTACATAATTCTTGTTTCTCATGACATTTCTTACATTGCCCACAATTATCAACTTTCTAAGTCTTTCTGAGCAGGAGAAATCGCAAAACATAGTCATTTCTTCATTGCCGTCCAAAAACAACGCTTTTTTACACTCCGGTCTCCCTTTCTCTTGGAAACAATGACTTACATCAATTCTTTTACATAATTCTTGTTTCTCATGACATTTCTAACATTGCCCACAATTATCAACTTTCTAAGTCTTTCTGAGCAAGAGAAATCGCAAAACAGTCATTTCTTCATTGCCGTCCAAAAACAACGCTTTTTTACACTCCGGTCTCCCTTTCTCTTGGAAACAATGACATACATCAATTCTTTTACATAATTCTTGTTTCTCATGACATTTCTAACATTGCCCACAATTATCAACTTTCTAAGTCTTTCTGAGCAGGAGAAATCGCAAAACATAGTCATTTCTTCATTGCCGTCCAAAAACAACGCTTTTTTACACTCCGGTCTCCCTTTCTCTTGGAAACAATGACTTACATCAATTCTTTTACATAATTCTTGTTTCTCATGACATTTCTAACATTGCCCACAATTATCAACTTTCTAAGTCTTTCTGAGCAAGAGAAATCGCAAAACAGTCATTTCTTCATTGCCGTCCAAAAACAACGCTTTTTTACACTCCGGTCTCCCTTTCTCTTGGAAACAATTACATACATCAATTCTTTTACATAATTCTTGTTTCTCATGACATTTCTAACATTGCCCACAATTATCAACTTTCTAAGTCTTTCTGAGCAGGAGAAATCGCAAAACATAGTCATTTCTTCATTGGCGTCCAAAAACAACGCTTTTTTACACTCCGGTCTCCCTTTCTCTTGGAAACAATGACTTACATCAATTCTTTTACATAATTCTTATTTCTCATGACATTTCTAACATTGCCCACAATTATCAACTTTCTAAGTCTTTCTGAGCAAGAGAAATCGCAAAACAGTCATTTCTTCATTGCCGTCCAAAAACAACGCTTTTTTACACTCCTGTCTCCCTTTCTCTTGGAAACAATGACTTACATCAATTCTTTTACATAATTCTTGTTTCTCATGACATTTCTAACATTGCCCACAATTATCAACTTTCTAAGTCTTTCTGAGCAAGAGATATCGCAAAACAGTCATTTCTTCATTGGCGTCCAAAAATAACGCTTTTTTACACTCCTGTCTCCCTTTCTCTTGGAAACAATGACTTACATCAATTCTTTTACATAATTCTTGTTTCTCATGACATTTCTTACATTGCCCACAATTATCAACTTTCTAAGTCTTTCTGAGCAGGAGAAATCGCAAAACATAGTAATTTCTTCATTGCCGTCCAAAAACAACGCTTTTTTACACTCCTGTCTCCCTTTCTCTTAGAAACAATGACTTACATCAATTCTTTTACATAATTCTTGTTTCTCATGACATTTCTAACATTGCCCACAATTATCAACTTTCTAAGTCTTTCTGAGCAAGAGAAATCGCAAAAAAGTCATTTCTTCATTGCCGTCCAAAAACAACGCTTTTTTACACTCCGGTCTCCCTTTCTCTTGGAAACAATGACATACATCAATTCTTTTACATAATTCTTGTTTCTCATGACATTTCTAACATTGCCCACAATTATCAACTTTCTAAGTCTTTCTGAGCAGGAGAAATCGCAAAACATAGTCATTTCTTCATTGGCGTTCAAAAACAACGCTTTTTTAAACTCCGGTCTCCCTTTCTCTTGGAAACAATGACTTACATCAATTCTTTTACATAATTCTTGTTTCTCATGACATTTCTAACATTGCCCACAATTATCAACTTTCTAAGTCTTTCTGAGCAAGAGAAATCGCAAAACAGTCATTTCTTTATTGCCGTCCAAAAACAACGCTTTTTTACACTCCGGTCTCCCTTTCTCTTGGAAACAATGACTTACATCAATTCTTTTACATAATTCTTGTTTCTCATGACATTTCTAACATTGCCCACAATTATCAACTTTCTAAGTCTTTCTGAGCAGGAGAAATCGCAAAACATAGTCATTTCTTCATTGCCGTCCAAAAACAACGCTTTTTTACACTCCTGTCTCCCTTTCTCTTGGAAACAATGACTTACATCAATTCTTTTACATAATTCTTGTTTCTCATGACATTTCTAACATTGCCCACAATTATCAACTTTCTAAGTCTTTCTGAGCAGGAGAAATCGCAAAACATAGTCATTTCTTCATTGGCGTTCAAAAACAACGCTTTTTTACACTCCGGTCTCCCTTTCTCTTGGAAACAATGACTTACATCAATTCTTTTACATAATTCTTGTTTCTCATGACATTTCTAACATTGCCCACAATTATCAACTTTCTAAGTCTTTCTGAGCAAGAGAAATCGCAAAACAGTCATTTCTTCATTGCCGTCCAAAAACAACGCTTTTTTACACTCCGGTCTCCCTTTCTCTTGGAAACAATGACTTAAATCAATTCTTTTACATAATTCTTGTTTCTCATGACATTTCTAACATTGCCCACAATTATCAACTTTCTAAGTCTTTCTGAGCAAGAGAAATCGCAAAACAGTCATTTCTTCATTGCCGTCCAAAAACAATGCTTTTTTACAGCCCGGTCTCCCTTTCTCTTGGAAACAATGACTTACATCAATTCTTTTACATAATTCTTGTTTCTCATGACATTTCTAACATTGCCCACAATTATCAACTTTCTAAGTCTTTCTGAGCAAGAGAAATCGCAAAACAGTCATTTCTTCATTGCCGTCCAAAAACAACGCTTTTTTACACTCCGGTCTCCCTTTCTCTTGGAAACAATGACTTAAATCAATTCTTTTACATAATTCTTGTTTCTCATGACATTTCTAACATTGCCCACAATTATCAACTTTCTAAGTCTTTCTGAGCAAGAGAAATCGCAAAACAGTCATTTCTTCATTGCCGTCCAAAAACAATGCTTTTTTACAGCCCGGTCTCCCTTTCTCTTGGAAACAATGACTTACATCAATTCTTTTACATAATTCTTGTTTCTCATGACATTTCTAACATTGCCCACAATTATCAACTTTCTAAGTCTTTCTGAGCAGGAGAAATCGCAAAACATAGTCATTTCTTCATTGCCGTCCAAAAACAACGCTTTTTTACACTCCTGTCTCCCTTTCTCTTGGAAACAATGACTTACATCAATTCTTTTACATAATTCTTGTTTCTCATGACATTTCTTACATTGCCCACAATTATCAACTTTCTAAGTCTTTCTGAGCAGGAGAAATCGCAAAACATAGTCATTTCTTCATTGCCGTCCAAAAACAACGCTTTTTTACACTCCTGTCTCCCTTTCTCTTGGAAACAATGACTTACATCAATTCTTTTACATAATTCTTGTTTCCCATGACATTTCTAACATTGCCCACAATTATCAACTTTCTAAGTCTTTCTGAGCAAGAGAAATCGCAAAACAGTCATTTCTTCATTGCCGTCCAAAAACAACGCTTTTTTACACTCCGGTCTCCCTTTCTCTTGGAAACAATGACATACATCAATTCTTTTACATAATTCTTGTTTCTCATGACATTTCTAACATTGCCCACAATTATCAACTTTCTAAGTCTTTCTGAGCAAGAGAAATCGCAAAACAGTCATTTCTTCATTGCCGTCCAAAAACAACGCTTTTTTACACTCCGGTCTCCCTTTCTCTTGGAAACAATGACTTACATCAATTCTTTTACATAATTCTTGTTTCTCATGACATTTCTTACATTGCCCACAATTATCAACTTTCTAAGTCTTTCTGAGCAGGAGAAATCGCAAAACATAGTCATTTCTTCATTGCCGTCCAAAAACAACGCTTTTTTACACTCCGGTCTCCCTTTCTCTTGGAAACAATGACTTACATCAATTCTTTTACATAATTCTTGTTTCTCATGACATTTCTAACATTGCCCACAATTATCAACTTTCTAAGTCTTTCTGAGCAAGAGAAATCGCAAAACAGTCATTTCTTCATTGGCGTCCAAAAACAACGCTTTTTTACACTCCGGTCTCCCTTTCTCTTGGAAACAATGACTTACATCAATTCTTTTACATAATTCTTGTTTCTCATGACATTTCTTACATTGCCCACAATTATCAACTTTCTAAGTCTTTCTGAGCAGGAGAAATCGCAAAACATAGTCATTTCTTCATTGCCGTCCAAAAACAACGCTTTTTTACACTCCGGTCTCCCTTTCTCTTGGAAACAATGACTTACATCAATTCTTTTACATAATTCTTGTTTCTCATGACATTTCTAACATTGCCCACAATTATCAACTTTCTAAGTCTTTCTGAGCAAGAGAAATCGCAAAACAGTCATTTCTTCATTGCCGTCCAAAAACAACGCTTTTTTACACTCCGGTCTCCCTTTCTCTTGGAAACAATGACATACATCAATTCTTTTACATAATTCTTGTTTCTCATGACATTTCTAACATTGCCCACAATTATCAACTTTCTAAGTCTTTCTGAGCAGGAGAAATCGCAAAACATAGTCATTTCTTCATTGGCGTCCAAAAACAACGCTTTTTTACACTCCGGTCTCCCTTTCTCTTGGAAACAATGACTTACATCAATTCTTTTACATAATTCTTGTTTCTCATGACATTTCTAACATTGCCCACAATTATCAACTTTCTAAGTCTTTCTGAGCAAGAGAAATCGCAAAACAGTCATTTCTTCATTGCCGTCCAAAAACAACGCTTTTTTACACTCCGGTCTCCCTTTCTCTTGGAAACAATGACTTACATCAATTCTTTTACATAATTCTTGTTTCTCATGACATTTCTTACATTGCCCACAATTATCAACTTTCTAAGTCTTTCTGAGCAGGAGAAATCGCAAAACATAGTCATTTCTTCATTGCCGTCCAAAAACAACGCTTTTTTACACTCCTGTCTCCCTTTCTCTTGGAAACAATGACTAACATCAATTCTTTTACATAATTCTTGTTTCTCATGACATTTCTAACATTGCCCACAATTATCAACTTTCTAAGTCTTTCTGAGCAAGAGAAATCGCAAAACAGTCATTTCTTCATTGCCGTCCAAAAACAACGCTTTTTTACACTCCGGTCTCCCTTTCTCTTGGAAACAATGACTTACATCAATTCTTTTACATAATTCTTGTTTCTCATGACATTTCTAACATTGCCCACAATTATCAACTTTCTAAGTCTTTCTGAGCAAGAGAAATCGCAAAACAGTCATTTCTTCATTGCTGTCCAAAAACAATGCTTTTTTACACCCCGGTCACCCTTTTTCTTGGAAACAATGACTTACATCAATTCTTTTACATAATTCTTGTTTCTCATGACATTTCTAACATTGCCCACAATTATCAACTTTCTAAGTCTTTCTGAGCAGGAGAAATCGCAAAACATAGTCATTTCTTCATTGCCGTCCAAAAACAACGCTTTTTTACACTCCTGTCTCCCTTTCTCTTGGAAACAATGACTTACATCAATTATTTTACATAATTCTTGTTTCTCATGACATTTCTAACATTGCCCACAATTATCAACTTTCTAAGTCTTTCTGAGCAAGAGAAATCGCAAAAGAGTCATTTCTTTATTGGCGTCCAAAAACAACGCTTTTTTACACTCCTGTCTCCCTTTCTCTTGGTAACAATGACTTACATCAATTCTTTTACATAATTCTTGTTTCTCATGACATTTCTTACATTGCCCACAATTATCAACTTTTTAAGTCTTTCTGAGCAGGAGAAATCGCAAAACATAGTCATTTCTTCATTGCCGTCCAAAAACAACGCTTTTTTACACTCCGGTCTCCCTTTCTCTTGGAAACAATGACTTACATCAATTCTTTTACATAATTCTTGTTTCTCATGACATTTCTTACATTGCCCACAATTATCAACTTTCTAAGTCTTTCTGAGCAGGAGAAATCGCAAAACATAGTCATTTCTTCATTGCCGTCCAAAAACAACGCTTTTTTACACTCCTGTCTCCCTTTCTCTTGGAAACAATGACTTACATCAATTCTTTTACATAATTCTTGTTTCTCATGACATTTCTAACATTGCCCACAATTATCAACTTTCTAAGTCTTTCTGAGCAAGAGAAATCGCAAAACAGTCATTTCTTCATTGCCGTCCAAAAACAACGCTTTTTTACACTCCGGTCTCCCTTTCTCTTGGAAACAATGACATACATCAATTCTTTTACATAATTCTTGTTTCTCATGACATTTCTAACATTGCCCACAATTATCAACTTTCTAAGTCTTTCTGAGCAAGAGAAATCGCAAAACAGTCATTTCTTCATTGGCGTCCAAAAACAACGCTTTTTTACACTCCGGTCTCCCTTTCTCTTGGAAACAATGACTTACATCAATTCTTTTACATAATTCTTGTTTCTCATGACATTTCTTACATTGCCCACAATTATCAACTTTCTAAGTCTTTCTGAGCAGGAGAAATCGCAAACATAGTCATTTCTTCATTGCCGTCCAAAAACAACGCTTTTTTACACTCCGGTCTCCCTTTCTCTTGGAAACAATGACTTACATCAATTCTTTTACATAATTCTTGTTTCTCATGACATTTCTAACATTGCCCACAATTATCAACTTTCTAAGTCTTTCTGAGCAAGAGAAATCGCAAAACAGTCATTTCTTCATTGCCGTCCAAAAACAACGCTTTTTTACACTCCGGTCTCCCTTTCTCTTGGAAACAATGACATACATCAATTCTTTTACATAATTCTTGTTTCTCATGACATTTCTAACATTGCCCACAATTATCAACTTTCTAAGTCTTTCTGAGCAGGAGAAATCGCAAAACATAGTCATTTCTTCATTGCCGTCCAAAAACAACGCTTTTTTACACTCCGGTCTCCCTTTCTCTTGGAAACAATGACTTACATCAATTCTTTTACATAATTCTTGTTTCTCATGACATTTCTTACATTGCCCACAATTATCAACTTTCTAAGTCTTTCTGAGCAGGAGAAATCGCAAAACATAGTCATTTCTTCATTGCCGTCCAAAAACAACGCTTTTTTACACTCCTGTCTCCCTTTCTCTTGGAAACAATGACTTACATCAATTCTTTTACATAATTCTTGTTTCTCATGACATTTCTAACATTGCCCACAATTATCAACTTTCTAAGTCTTTCTGAGCAAGAGAAATCGCAAAACAGTCATTTCTTCATTGCCGTCCAAAAACAACGCTTTTTTACACTCCGGTCTCCCTTTCTCTTGGAAACAATGACATACATCAATTCTTTTACATAATTCTTGTTTCTCATGACATTTCTAACATTGCCCACAATTATCAACTTTCTAAGTCTTTCTGAGCAAGAGAAATCGCAAAACAGTCATTTCTTCATTGCCGTCCAAAAACAACGCTTTTTTACACTCCGGTCTCCCTTTCTCTTGGAAACAATGACTTACATCAATTCTTTTACATAATTCTTGTTTCTCATGACATTTCTTACATTGCCCACAATTATCAACTTTCTAAGTCTTTCTGAGCAGGAGAAATCGCAAAACATAGTCATTTCTTCATTGCCGTCCAAAAACAACGCTTTTTTACACTCCGGTCTCCCTTTCTCTTGGAAACAATGACTTACATCAATTCTTTTACATAATTCTTGTTTCTCATGACATTTCTAACATTGCCCACAATTATCAACTTTCTAAGTCTTTCTGAGCAAGAGAAATCGCAAAACAGTCATTTCTTCATTGCCGTCCAAAAACAACGCTTTTTTACACTCCGGTCTCCCTTTCTCTTGGAAACAATGACTTACATCAATTCTTTTACATAATTCTTGTTTCTCATGATATTTCTTACATTGCCCACAATTATCAACTTTCTAAGTCTTTCTGAGCAGGAGAAATCGCAAAACATAGTCATTTCTTCATTGCCGTCCAAAAACAACGCTTTTTTACACTCCGGTCTCCCTTTCTCTTGGAAACAATGACTTACATCAATTCTTTTACATAATTCTTGTTTCTCATGACATTTCTAACATTGCCCACAATTATCAACTTTCTAAGTCTTTCTGAGCAAGAGAAATCGCAAAACAGTCATTTCTTCATTGCCGTCCAAAAACAACGCTTTTTTACACTCCGGTCTCCCTTTCTCTTGGAAACAATGACATACATCAATTCTTTTACATAATTCTTGTTTCTCATGACATTTCTAACATTGCCCACAATTATCAACTTTCTAAGTCTTTCTGAGCAGGAGAAATCGCAAAACATAGTCATTTCTTCATTGGCGTCCAAAAACAACGCTTTTTTACACTCCGGTCTCCCTTTCTCTTGGAAACAATGACTTACATCAATTCTTTTACATAATTCTTGTTTCTCATGACATTTCTAACATTGCCCACAATTATCAACTTTCTAAGTCTTTCTGAGCAAGAGAAATCGCAAAACAGTCATTTCTTCATTGCCGTCCAAAAACAACGCTTTTTTACACTCCGGTCTCCCTTTCTCTTGGAAACAATGACTTACATCAATTCTTTTACATAATTCTTGTTTCTCATGACATTTCTTACATTGCCCACAATTATCAACTTTCTAAGTCTTTCTGAGCAGGAGAAATCGCAAAACATAGTCATTTCTTCATTGCCGTCCAAAAACAACGCTTTTTTACACTCCTGTCTCCCTTTCTCTTGGAAACAATGACTAACATCAATTCTTTTACATAATTCTTGTTTCTCATGACATTTCTAACATTGCCCACAATTATCAACTTTCTAAGTCTTTCTGAGCAAGAGAAATCGCAAAAAAGTCATTTCTTCATTGCCGTCCAAAAACAACGCTTTTTTACACTCCGGTCTCCCTTTCTCTTGGAAACAATGACTTACATCAATTCTTTTACATAATTCTTGTTTCTCATGACATTTCTAACATTGCCCACAATTATCAACTTTCTAAGTCTTTCTGAGCAAGAGAAATTGCAAAACAGTCATTTCTTCATTGCTGTCCAAAAACAATGCTTTTTTACACCCCGGTCACCCTTTCTCTTGGAAACAATGACTTACATCAATTCTTTTACATAATTCTTGTTTCTCATGACATTTCTAACATTGCCCACAATTATCAACTTTCTAAGTCTTTCTGAGCAGGAGAAATCGCAAAACATAGTCATTTCTTCATTGCCGTCCAAAAACAACGCTTTTTTACACTCCTGTCTCCCTTTCTCTTGGAAACAATGACTTACATCAATTATTTTACATAATTCTTGTTTCTCATGACATTTCTAACATTGCCCACAATTATCAACTTTCTAAGTCTTTCTGAGCAAGAGAAATCGCAAAAGAGTCATTTCTTCATTGGCGTCCAAAAACAACGCTTTTTTACACTCCTGTCTCCCTTTCTCTTGGAAACAATGACTTACATCAATTCTTTTACATAATTCTTGTTTCTCATGACATTTCTTACATTGCCCACAATTATCAACTTTCTAAGTCTTTCTGAGCAGGAGAAATCGCAAAACATAGTCATTTCTTCATTGCCGTCCAAAAACAACGCTTTTTTACACTCCGGTCTCCCTTTCTCTTGGAAACAATGACTTACATCAATTCTTTTACATAATTCTTGTTTCTCATGACATTTCTTACATTGCCCACAATTATCAACTTTCTAAGTCTTTCTGAGCAGGAGAAATCGCAAAACATAGTCATTTCTTCATTGCCGTCCAAAAACAACGCTTTTTTACACTCCTGTCTCCCTTTCTCTTGGAAACAATGACTTACATCAATTCTTTTACATAATTCTTGTTTCTCATGACATTTCTAACATTGCCCACAATTATCAACTTTCTAAGTCTTTCTGAGCAAGAGAAATCGCAAAACAGTCATTTCTTCATTGCCGTCCAAAAACAACGCTTTTTTACACTCCGGTCTCCCTTTCTCTTGGAAACAATGACATACATCAATTCTTTTACATAATTCTTGTTTCTCATGACATTTCTAACATTGCCCACAATTATCAACTTTCTAAGTCTTTCTGAGCAAGAGAAATCGCAAAACAGTCATTTCTTCATTGCCGTCCAAAAACAACGCTTTTTTACACTCCGGTCTCCCTTTCTCTTGGAAACAATGACTTACATCAATTCTTTTACATAATTCTTGTTTCTCATGACATTTCTTACATTGCCCACAATTATCAACTTTCTAAGTCTTTCTGAGCAGGAGAAATCGCAAAACATAGTCATTTCTTCATTGCCGTCCAAAAACAACGCTTTTTTACACTCCGGTCTCCCTTTCTCTTGGAAACAATGACTTACATCAATTCTTTTACATAATTCTTGTTTCTCATGACATTTCTAACATTGCCCACAATTATCAACTTTCTAAGTCTTTCTGAGCAAGAGAAATCGCAAAACAGTCATTTCTTCATTGGCGTCCAAAACAACGCTTTTTTACACTCCGGTCTCCCTTTCTCTTGGAAACAATGACTTACATCAATTCTTTTACATAATTCTTGTTTCTCATGACATTTCTTACATTGCCCACAATTATCAACTTTCTAAGTCTTTCTGAGCAGGAGAAATCGCAAAACATAGTCATTTCTTCATTGCCGTCCAAAAACAACGCTTTTTTACACTCCGGTCTCCCTTTCTCTTGGAAACAATGACTTACATCAATTCTTTTACATAATTCTTGTTTCTCATGACATTTCTTACATTGCCCACAATTATCAACTTTCTAAGTCTTTCTGAGCAGGAGAAATCGCAAAACATAGTCATTTCTTCATTGCCGTCCAAAAACAACGCTTTTTTACACTCCTGTCTCCCTTTCTCTTGGAAACAATGACTTACATCAATTCTTTTACATAATTCTTGTTTCTCATGACATTTCTAACATTGCCCACAATTATCAACTTTCTAAGTCTTTCTGAGCAAGAGAAATCGCAAAACAGTCATTTCTTCATTGCCGTCCAAAAACAACGCTTTTTTACACTCCGGTCTCCCTTTCTCTTGGAAACAATGACATACATCAATTCTTTTACATAATTCTTGTTTCTCATGACATTTCTAACATTGCCCACAATTATCAACTTTCTAAGTCTTTCTGAGCAAGAGAAATCGCAAAACAGTCATTTCTTCATTGCCGTCCAAAAACAACGCTTTTTTACACTCCGGTCTCCCTTTCTCTTGGAAACAATGACATACATCAATTCTTTTACATAATTCTTGTTTCTCATGACATTTCTAACATTGCCCACAATTATCAACTTTCTAAGTCTTTCTGAGCAGGAGAAATCGCAAAACATAGTCATTTCTTCATTGGCGTCCAAAAACAACGCTTTTTTACACTCCGGTCTCCCTTTCTCTTGGAAACAATGACTTACATCAATTCTTTTACATAATTCTTGTTTCTCATGACATTTCTAACATTGCCCACAATTATCAACTTTCTAAGTCTTTCTGAGCAAGAGAAATCGCAAAACAGTCATTTCTTCATTGCCGTCCAAAAACAACGCTTTTTTACACTCCGGTCTCCCTTTCTCTTGGAAACAATGACTTACATCAATTCTTTTACATAATTCTTGTTTCTCATGACATTTCTTACATTGCCCACAATTATCAACTTTCTAAGTCTTTCTGAGCAGGAGAAATCGCAAAACATAGTCATTTCTTCATTGCCGTCCAAAAACAACGCTTTTTTACACTCCTGTCTCCCTTTCTCTTGGAAACAATGACTAACATCAATTCTTTTACATAATTCTTGTTTCTCATGACATTTCTAACATTGCCCACAATTATCAACTTTCTAAGTCTTTCTGAGCAAGAGAAATCGCAAAAAAGTCATTTCTTCATTGCCGTCCAAAAACAACGCTTTTTTACACTCCGGTCTCCCTTTCTCTTGGAAACAATGACTTACATCAATTCTTTTACATAATTCTTGTTTCTCATGACATTTCTAACATTGCCCACAATTATCAACTTTCTAAGTCTTTCTGAGCAAGAGAAATTGCAAAACAGTCATTTCTTCATTGCTGTCCAAAAACAATGCTTTTTTACACCCCGGTCACCCTTTCTCTTGGAAACAATGACTTACATCAATTCTTTTACATAATTCTTGTTTCTCATGACATTTCTAACATTGCCCACAATTATCAACTTTCTAAGTCTTTCTGAGCAGGAGAAATCGCAAAACATAGTCATTTCTTCATTGCCGTCCAAAAACAACGCTTTTTTACACTCCTGTCTCCCTTTCTCTTGGAAACAATGACTTACATCAATTATTTTACATAATTCTTGTTTCTCATGACATTTCTAACATTGCCCACAATTATCAACTTTCTAAGTCTTTCTGAGCAAGAGAAATCGCAAAAGAGTCATTTCTTCATTGGCGTCCAAAAACAACGCTTTTTTACACTCCTGTCTCCCTTTCTCTTGGAAACAATGACTTACATCAATTCTTTTACATAATTCTTGTTTCTCATGACATTTCTTACATTGCCCACAATTATCAACTTTCTAAGTCTTTCTGAGCAGGAGAAATCGCAAAACATAGTCATTTCTTCATTGCCGTCCAAAAACAACGCTTTTTTACACTCCGGTCTCCCTTTCTCTTGGAAACAATGACTTACATCAATTCTTTTACATAATTCTTGTTTCTCATGACATTTCTTACATTGCCCACAATTATCAACTTTCTAAGTCTTTCTGAGCAGGAGAAATCGCAAAACATAGTCATTTCTTCATTGCCGTCCAAAAACAACGCTTTTTTACACTCCTGTCTCCCTTTCTCTTGGAAACAATGACTTACATCAATTCTTTTACATAATTCTTGTTTCTCATGACATTTCTAACATTGCCCACAATTATCAACTTTCTAAGTCTTTCTGAGCAAGAGAAATCGCAAAACAGTCATTTCTTCATTGCCGTCCAAAAACAACGCTTTTTTACACTCCGGTCTCCCTTTCTCTTGGAAACAATGACATACATCAATTCTTTTACATAATTCTTGTTTCTCATGACATTTCTAACATTGCCCACAATTATCAACTTTCTAAGTCTTTCTGAGCAAGAGAAATCGCAAAACAGTCATTTCTTCATTGCCGTCCAAAAACAACGCTTTTTTACACTCCGGTCTCCCTTTCTCTTGGAAACAATGACTTACATCAATTCTTTTACATAATTCTTGTTTCTCATGACATTTCTTACATTGCCCACAATTATCAACTTTCTAAGTCTTTCTGAGCAGGAGAAATCGCAAAACATAGTCATTTCTTCATTGCCGTCCAAAAACAACGCTTTTTTACACTCCGGTCTCCCTTTCTCTTGGAAACAATGACTTACATCAATTCTTTTACATAATTCTTGTTTCTCATGACATTTCTAACATTGCCCACAATTATCAACTTTCTAAGTCTTTCTGAGCAAGAGAAATCGCAAAACAGTCATTTCTTCATTGGCGTCCAAAAACAACGCTTTTTTACACTCCGGTCTCCCTTTCTCTTGGAAACAATGACTTACATCAATTCTTTTACATAATTCTTGTTTCTCATGACATTTCTTACATTGCCCACAATTATCAACTTTCTAAGTCTTTCTGAGCAGGAGAAATCGCAAAACATAGTCATTTCTTCATTGCCGTCCAAAAACAACGCTTTTTTACACTCCGGTCTCCCTTTCTCTTGGAAAACAATGACTTACATCAATTCTTTTACATAATTCTTGTTTCTCATGACATTTCTTACATTGCCCACAATTATCAACTTTCTAAGTCTTTCTGAGCAGGAGAAATCGCAAAACATAGTCATTTCTTCATTGCCGTCCAAAAACAACGCTTTTTTACACTCCTGTCTCCCTTTCTCTTGGAAACAATGACTTACATCAATTCTTTTACATAATTCTTGTTTCTCATGACATTTCTAACATTGCCCACAATTATCAACTTTCTAAGTCTTTCTGAGCAAGAGAAATCGCAAAACAGTCATTTCTTCATTGCCGTCCAAAAACAACGCTTTTTTACACTCCGGTCTCCCTTTCTCTTGGAAACAATGACATACATCAATTCTTTTACATAATTCTTGTTTCTCATGACATTTCTAACATTGCCCACAATTATCAACTTTCTAAGTCTTTCTGAGCAAGAGAAATCGCAAAACAGTCATTTCTTCATTGCCGTCCAAAAACAACGCTTTTTTACACTCCGGTCTCCCTTTCTCTTGGAAACAATGACTTACATCAATTCTTTTACATAATTCTTGTTTCTCATGACATTTTCTTACATTGCCCACAATTATCAACTTTCTAAGTCTTTCTGAGCAGGAGAAATCGCAAAACATAGTCATTTCTTCATTGCCGTCCAAAAACAACGCTTTTTTACACTCCGGTCTCCCTTTCTCTTGGAAACAATGACTTACATCAATTCTTTTACATAATTCTTGTTTCTCATGACATTTCTAACATTGCCCACAATTATCAACTTTCTAAGTCTTTCTGAGCAAGAGAAATCGCAAAACAGTCATTTCTTCATTGGCGTCCAAAAACAACGCTTTTTTACACTCCGGTCTCCCTTTCTCTTGGAAACAATGACTTACATCAATTCTTTTACATAATTCTTGTTTCTCATGACATTTCTTACATTGCCCACAATTATCAACTTTCTAAGTCTTTCTGAGCAGGAGAAATCGCAAAACATAGTCATTTCTTCATTGCCGTCCAAAAACAACGCTTTTTTACACTCCGGTCTCCCTTTCTCTTGGAAACAATGACTTACATCAATTCTTTTACATAATTCTTGTTTCTCATGACATTTCTAACATTGCCCACAATTATCAACTTTCTAAGTCTTTCTGAGCAAGAGAAATCGCAAAACAGTCATTTTTTCATTGCCGTCCAAAAACAACGCTTTTTTACACTCCGGTCTCCCTTTCTCTTGTAAACAATGACATACATCAATTCTTTTACATAATTCTTGTTTCTCATGACATTTCTTACATTGCCCACAATTATCAACTTTCTAAGTCTTTCTGAGCAGGAGAAATCGCAAAACATAGTCATTTCTTCATTGCCGTCCAAAAACAACGCTTTTTTACACTCCGGTCTCCCTTTCTCTTGGAAACAATGACATACATCAATTCTTTTACATAATTCTTGTTTCTCATGACATTTCTAACATTGCCCACAATTATCAACTTTCTAAGTCTTTCTGAGCAGGAGAAATCGCAAAACATAGTCATTTCTTCATTGGCGTCCAAAAACAACGCTTTTTTACACTCCGGTCTCCCTTTCTCTTGGAAACAATGACTTACATCAATTCTTTTACATAATTCTTGTTTCTCATGACATTTCTAACATTGCCCACAATTATCAACTTTCTAAGTCTTTCTGAGCAAGAGAAATCGCAAAACAGTCATTTCTTCATTGCCGTCCAAAAACAACGCTTTTTTACACTCCGGTCTCCCTTTCTCTTGGAAACAATGACTTACATCAATTCTTTTACATAATTCTTGTTTCTCATGACATTTCTTACATTGCCCACAATTATCAACTTTCTAAGTCTTTCTGAGCAGGAGAAATCGCAAAACATAGTCATTTCTTCATTGCCGTCCAAAAACAACGCTTTTTTACACTCCTGTCTCCCTTTCTCTTGGAAACAATGACTAACATCAATTCTTTTACATAATTCTTGTTTCTCATGACATTTCTAACATTGCCCACAATTATCAACTTTCTAAGTCTTTCTGAGCAAGAGAAATCGCAAAACAGTCATTTCTTCATTGCCGTCCAAAAACAACGCTTTTTTACACTCCGGTCTCCCTTTCTCTTGGAAACAATGACATACATCAATTCTTTTACATAATTCTTGTTTCTCATGACATTTCTAACATTGCCCACAATTATCAACTTTCTAAGTCTTTCTGAGCAGGAGAAATCGCAAAACATAGTCATTTCTTCATTGGCGTTCAAAAACAACGCTTTTTTACACTCCGGTCTCCCTTTCTCTTGGAAACAATGACTTACATCAATTCTTTTACATAATTCTTGTTTCTCATGACATTTCTAACATTGCCCACAATTATCAACTTTCTAAGTCTTTCTGAGCAAGAGAAATCGCAAAACAGTCATTTCTTCATTGCCGTCCAAAAACAACGCTTTTTTACACTCCGGTCTCCCTTTCTCTTGGAAACAATGACATACATCAATTCTTTTACATAATTCTTGTTTCTCATGACATTTCTAACATTGCCCACAATTATCAACTTTCTAAGTCTTTCTGAGCAAGAGAAATCGCAAACAGTCATTTCTTCATTGCCGTCCAAAAACAACGCTTTTTTACACTCCGGTCTCCCTTTCTCTTGGAAACAATGACTTACATCAATTCTTTTACATAATTCTTGTTTCTCATGACATTTCTTACATTGCCCACAATTATCAACTTTCTAAGTCTTTCTGAGCAGGAGAAATCGCAAAACATAGTCATTTCTTCATTGCCGTCCAAAAACAACGCTTTTTTACACTCCGGTCTCCCTTTCTCTTGGAAACAATGACTTACATCAATTCTTTTACATAATTCTTGTTTCTCATGACATTTCTAACATTGCCCACAATTATCAACTTTCTAAGTCTTTCTGAGCAAGAGAAATCGCAAAACAGTCATTTCTTCATTGGCGTCCAAAAACAACGCTTTTTTACACTCCGGTCTCCCTTTCTCTTGGAAACAATGACTTACATCAATTCTTTTACATAATTCTTGTTTCTCATGACATTTCTTACATTGCCCACAATTATCAACTTTCTAAGTCTTTCTGAGCAGGAGAAATCGCAAAACATAGTCATTTCTTCATTGCCGTCCAAAAACAACGCTTTTTTACACTCCGGTCTCCCTTTCTCTTGGAAACAATGACTTACATCAATTCTTTTACATAATTCTTGTTTCTCATGACATTTCTAACATTGCCCACAATTATCAACTTTCTAAGTCTTTCTGAGCAAGAGAAATCGCAAAACAGTCATTTTTTCATTGCCGTCCAAAAACAACGCTTTTTACACTCCGGTCTCCCTTTCTCTTGTAAACAATGACATACATCAATTCTTTTACATAATTCTTGTTTCTCATGACATTTCTTACATTGCCCACAATTATCAACTTTCTAAGTCTTTCTGAGCAGGAGAAATCGCAAAACATAGTCATTTCTTCATTGCCGTCCAAAAACAACGCTTTTTTTACACTCCGGTCTCCCTTTCTCTTGGAAACAATGACATACATCAATTCTTTTACATAATTCTTGTTTCTCATGACATTTCTAACATTGCCCACAATTATCAACTTTCTAAGTCTTTCTGAGCAGGAGAAATCGCAAAACATAGTCATTTCTTCATTGGCGTCCAAAAACAACGCTTTTTTACACTCCGGTCTCCCTTTCTCTTGGAAACAATGACTTACATCAATTCTTTTACATAATTCTTGTTTCTCATGACATTTCTAACATTGCCCACAATTATCAACTTTCTAAGTCTTTCTGAGCAAGAGAAATCGCAAAACAGTCATTTCTTCATTGCCGTCCAAAAACAACGCTTTTTTACACTCCGGTCTCCCTTTCTCTTGGAAACAATGACTTACATCAATTCTTTTACATAATTCTTGTTTCTCATGACATTTCTTACATTGCCCACAATTATCAACTTTCTAAGTCTTTCTGAGCAGGAGAAATCGCAAAACATAGTCATTTCTTCATTGCCGTCCAAAAACAACG
Source organism: Mixophyes fleayi (assembly GCF_038048845.1). Classification (NCBI taxonomy): domain Eukaryota; kingdom Metazoa; phylum Chordata; class Amphibia; order Anura; family Limnodynastidae; genus Mixophyes; species Mixophyes fleayi. The sequence continues at coordinate 17,929 of NW_027448505.1, forward strand.
CTTTTTTACACTCCTGTCTCCCTTTCTCTTGGAAACAATGACTAACATCAATTCTTTTACATAATTCTTGTTTCTCATGACATTTCTAACATTGCCCACAATTATCAACTTTCTAAGTCTTTCTGAGCAAGAGAAATCGCAAAACAGTCATTTCTTCATTGCCGTCCAAAAACAACGCTTTTTTACACTCCGGTCTCCCTTTCTCTTGGAAACAATGACATACATCAATTCTTTTACATAATTCTTGTTTCTCATGACATTTCTAACATTGCCCACAATTATCAACTTTCTAAGTCTTTCTGAGCAGGAGAAATCGCAAAACATAGTCATTTCTTCATTGGCGTTCAAAAACAACGCTTTTTTACACTCCGGTCTCCCTTTCTCTTGGAAACAATGACTTACATCAATTCTTTTACATAATTCTTGTTTCTCATGACATTTCTAACATTGCCCACAATTATCAACTTTCTAAGTCTTTCTGAGCAAGAGAAATCGCAAAACAGTCATTTCTTCATTGCCGTCCAAAAACAACGCTTTTTTACACTCCGGTCTCCCTTTCTCTTGGAAACAATGACTTACATCAATTCTTTTACATAATTCTTGTTTCTCATGACATTTCTTACATTGCCCACAATTATCAATTTTCTAAGTCTTTCTGAGCAGGAGAAATCGCAAAACATAGTCATTTCTTCATTGCCGTCCAAAAACAACGCTTTTTTACACTCCTGTCTCCCTTTCTCTTGGAAACAATGACTTACATCAATTCTTTTACATAATTCTTGTTTCTCATGACATTTCTAACATTGCCCACAATTATCAACTTTCTAAGTCTTTCTGAGCAAGAGAAATCGCAAAACAGTCATTTCTTCATTGGCGTCCAAAAACAACGCTTTTTTACACTCCGGTCTCCCTTTCTCTTGGAAACAATGACTTACATCAATTCTTTTACATAATTCTTGTTTCTCATGACATTTCTAACATTGCCCACAATTATCAACTTTCTAAGTCTTTCTGAGCAGGAGAAATCGCAAAACATAGTCATTTCTTCATTGCCGTCCAAAAACAACGCTTTTTTACACTCCTGTCTCCCTTTCTCTTGGAAACAATGACTTACATCAATTCTTTTACATAATTCTTGTGTCACGGGCACTAGGAGTCTTTACCCAGGGATCACCAGATGGTAGGCTTACCAGAGCAATGTAGATGGTAATAGGGTACTCTGGTAGCTGGGTGATCACGGAACATGAAATGATGACCGATGAGATGCTCAGGAAAGTCTATGACTAGCAACACTGGTAATAATGAGGTAATGATACACAAGGAACTGTATGGACAAGGACACGTGAAGGTAGTCAGTGGTCTGCGATAGCAAGTTGTACCACTGCTATAGTGAGGAGGAATGTCCAACAGAAACAAGGAGGTGATGAGAGTCAGCGGTCTGCGGGTAGCAAGTTGTACCGCTGTCTGAGTGAAGGAATGGAATCCAAGTGGAGGTATCCAGGTAGTCAGTGGTCTGCGGTAGCAAGTTGTACCACTGCTATGTGAGAGGATAATGGAACAGGTGATACCGGAAACAGGGATCAGTGGTCTGACATCAGCAAGTTGTACCACTGAATATATATGTGAGGAGGTGCACGGGGGAAGACTGCAACACAGGATATACACAGGCACCTTATACACGATCCACAGTAATATGCACAATATAGGTATATATATATGTAAATGACTGATCAGGTCTGCAATCTAGAAAGTCTCTTGAAGTAGTCCAGCACAATGATAACACAGTCAATGATGGCAAGAGACTCAGCGGGTAGCAGACTCCAGAGAGAACCAAACACAGTCCAGCAAGATATGCACTACACAGCACAGTCAATGAAAAGTATGCATACCGTGGTTCAGCAGTAGCAGTCAGATGGGATTGCAGTGGTACCTGAGCGGCTGGAGACCGACTGGATAGGAAGTCCCAGGATAGGAGAAGCAGCGGTCTAGCAGGTGCAGCGCACAGGTGAGTAGACCGACAGGAACACGAATCCACAGGAGTCAGCAACACGTGGAACTGGACTCATAGGAAACCCAGGAGAATGGAGATGATCCAGCAGAGGGTAGTAGAAGAGATACAAATCCAATGCTGACAGGAGGGTAGAGGCCAGTGGAACACGTGAAGGCGTGGAGAGTGGATCAGCAGGAGATGGACGATAGCGCTGACCACAGCGGCAGGACTCAGCGGCACACGGAGGTAACCAGTAGCAACCACAGGAACCAACAGCGATGGGAAACAGGAGTGCAGCGCAGGGCAGGAGCTGTAGATCACGAAGTGTAGCAGATGGTAATGAAAAGCGGCAGTCTCGAGGAAGTCACAGCAAAGATGAGATGAGAGTGTAGTGCACGGAGGCAGCGGATAGTAATCAGCTGGCAGTCACGATGTTGAACACAGGCGAGTTGCAAGCAGGAGACTGTAATACACAGAGGCAGCGGATAGTAGTCAGCTGGCAGTCACGATGTTGAACACAGGCGAGTTGCAAGCAGGAGACTGTAGTGCACAGAGGCAGCGGATAGTAATCAGCAAACAGACTTGATGAGAAGCAGGTGAGTGAGGTAAAGCTGGAGTGCACGGAGGCAGCGGCTAACAATGAGCAAACAGTCACATTGATATAAAATAACGTTGAAGTGGTGTAGAAGACTGTAGTGCACGGAGGCAGCGGATAGGAATCAGCAAACAGTCATGATGATACAGTTGATGGTAGAAGTGGTATGGAACCACAGTAGTAGAAGTGGTTTGGAAACCACAGGAATCAGCAGCACTGAATACACAAGTAATACAGGAACACCTTCAGAGACTCATGAGGAATGAGACTCCAAGATCAGGCCACGTGGTGGTGACCACAGGTGCTTAATATAGGGAGGTTGCCTGATCTGCCAATTAAGTTAAAGGGGTATACACTGAAGTATAGAAAAGGGCTGCGCATGCGCAGACCCTCAGGATGGTGGACGGCCACGGTTCCTAAATGTCCGGGAAGAGGCACTCACGGTCCGGTGAGTGACAGTACCCCCCCTTTTAAAGGTGGGCACAGAACGCCTGGAACCGGGCTTGTCCGGATTTTTGGAGTAAAACTTCTTCAAAAGGGCAGGAGCATTAAGATCTTCAGCTTTGATCAAGAGCGCTCCTCAGGACCAAAGCCCTTCCCAATGAACGAGGAAGTGGAGGACTCCTCGCGAAATTTTTGCATCTAGTACCTCGGTAATCTCAAAATCCTCCTCCTGATGGACTTGAACTGGCTGCGGAGCTGAGGGAGGAGTTGAAAAACGGTTGATAATAAGAGGTTTAAGCAAAAGATACATGGAAGGCATTAGAAATCCGAAGACTCTTAGGAAGAAGGAGTTTCACACATACTGGATTGATAACTTGAATGATCCTATATGGACCAATAAAACGAGGGGCGAATTTCATGGATGGAACCTTCAAACGAATATTTTTTGTGGATAACCAGACACGATCTCAATTTTTAGTGGTGGAATAGCCCGCCTCTTCTTATCAGCGAAAGATTTATATTTGACAGATGTCTTCTTCAAACAGGTTCTAACCTGAGACCAGATATTTTTAAAGGTCTGACAAACAGTCTCCACCGCAGGAACTTGGTGGGCGGGAGGGCAGGAAATTCCGGAAAAGACGGATGGTGACCGTAGACCACAAAGAATTGGAGTTTTGGATGATGACTCATGGTACATGTTGTTATGGGCGAACTCAGCCCAAGGGAGTAACTCTACCCAGTTGTCTTGATTGGCTGATGAAAATATCCTTATAAAAGTCTCAAGATCTTGATTGACACGTTCGGTTTGTCCATTGGATTGTGGATGGTAAGAAGATGAGAGTGCTAATCGTATGCCCAAGGTTTTACAAAGGGCTCGCCAGAATCTGGACACGAATTGTACTCCTCTATCAGACACAATCTCAGATGGACATCCATGGATACGGAAGATCTCTTTAATGAAATGTTCAGCCAGGATAGACGAGGAAGGCAAACCAGACAGAGGGATGAAATGAGCCATCTTCGAAAATCTGTCCACTACCACCCAAATAGTGTTATGGTTCTTACTAGGTGGTAAGTCAGTAACGAAATCCATACTAATATGGGTCCATGGTTTGGACGGAATGGGTAGTGGTCGCAGCAACCCTGCTGGGGTTCTGCGGGAGGATTTGAATTGCGAACATAATTCACAGGAAGCAATGAACTCTTTGACGTCTCTCTCATTGAAGGCCACCAGTAACTTCGAGAGAGGATCTCAAAAGTCTTGTGTTCACCGGCGTGTCCAGAAAAACGAGAGGCATGGAACCACGAAAGGATTTTCCTCCTTAGAGTAGGAGGCACGAGGGTCTTCCCAAATGGTAGCGTTTTGGTGGATGAAGCAGCCAGTGAGATACATTTGGGGTCTAGAATGGTATGGTTGGAAACCTCTTCTATATCAGAGGACGTAGCAAAGGCTCTAGATAAGGCATCAGCTTTTTTGTTCTTGGCAGCTGTTTGAAGGTAATTATTAATTCAAAACGGGAAAAGAAAAGAGACCATCTTGCTTGACGAGGGTTCAAGCATTGGGCAGACTGGAGATATGACAAGTTCTTATGATCCGTGAAGATCGTCACCGGATGGCGAGCTCCCTCCAACAAGTATCTCCATTCCTCTAATGCGGCTTTGATAGCCAGTAATTCCTTGTCTCCGATGGTATAATTCTTCTCTGCGGGTAGGAGACCCCGAGAATAGAAGGCACAAGGGTGGAATTTTGCTGTTCCGAGCGTTGGGAGAGAATAGCTCCTAAGCCCACATTAGAGGCATCTACTTCTAGAAAAAAAGGGAGTGTCACATCAGGCTGACGAAGGATTGGAGCCGAAGAGAAGGACTCTTTTAATGTTTGAAAGGCTTGAATAGCCTCAGTAGACCATTGCTTAGGATTAGCCCCTTTACGAGTCAGGGCCACAATAGGAGATGCAATGGAAGAAAAGTCTTGAATGAAGCGTCTATAGTAATTGGCAAAACCTAAAAAACGCTGGATGGCACGAAGAGTAGTTGGCTGGGGCCAATGTAGTACAGCATTTACTTTGTCAGGATCCATCTTCAGACCAACTCCGGAAACAATATACCCCAAGAATGGAATCTGGGGTAATTCGAATGAACATTTTTCTAATTTACAGAACAATGAATTTTTCCGTAGCCTGGAGAGGACTTCTGCCACATGTTGGTGGTGAGAAGGCAGGTCCTGTGAAAAAATCAATATGTCGTCCAGGTAGACGACGACACATACATATAATAAGTCCTGAAAAATCTCATTGATGAAGCCCTGAAAAACAGCGGGGGCATTACATAGCCCGAAAGGCATTACCAGATATTCGTAATGCCCGTCTCTGGTGTTAAACGCCGTCTTCCATTCGTCACCGAACGGATTCTGATTAAATTGTAAGCACCACGAAGATCCAACTTAGTAAAAATACGGGCTCCCTTAATGCGGTCAAATAGCTCAGTGATCAACGGAATGGGATACCGGTTCTTGATAGTAATGGCATTGAGTCCACGAAAATCTATACAAGGGCGTAATGATCCATCCTTCTTTTTGACAAAGAAGAACCCAGCTCCAGCGGGGCGAGGTGGAAGGTCGAATGAACCCACGCTGGAGGTTCTCCCGTATATATTCAGATGTAGCTTGAGTTTCAGGTAACGAGAGTGGATAGACCCGGCCTCTGGGAGGAGTCCTGCCAGGAAGAAGATCAATCGGACAATCCCAAGAACGATGAGGAGGAAGACGTTCAGACTGAGCTTTATCAAAAACATCGGTAAATGAAGCATATTGAGGAGGGAGTCCCGGTGAAATAGCTGAAATGGAAGCTTGCTGTACCTTGAGAGGAATGACTTGGGAAAGGCAATGATGGTGACATTCAGGCCCCCAAGACGTGACTTGAGGGGTGCGCCAGTCAATCTGGGGAGAGTGACACTGAAGCCATGGAAGGCCTAGGGACAATCGGACTTGTCGTAACAGGAAGAATTAAAAACGATATCTCTTCATGATGCAGAGCACCAATCTGAAGGGTTACTGGAGACGTACTCTGGGTGATGAGACCGTTGATGTAGACGTGATCCATCGATAGCCGTCACAGTAATGGAGTTTTTAAGGTAATCATTGGTAGAGACCATTGATTAACTAACGATTTGGAAATAAAATTTCCTGCTGCTCCGGAATCAATCAATGCCTGTGACTCAAAGGTCTTGGTAGCAAAGGAAATAGTCACATCAAAAGCGCAGACTTTAGATTTCATAGACGATGGAGAGGACTCCAGGGACCCTAACTTCACCTCTCCAGAACTAGTTAGGGCCTGGCATTTCCCGATCTCTTAGGGCAGGAGCTGAGGACATGAGTGGAATCAGCACAATAGATACAGAGTCTATTCTTGACTCTTCGTTTCCTCTCCTCAGAAGATAACTTGGAACGTCCAATCTCCATGGGAATCACAGCGGGTGACACTGGACGAAATTGAGGGTTAGAGCGAAAAGGTGCTTTAGCAGAAGTCGTTTTCTCAGCCTCTCTTTCACGAAATCTCATATCAACACGATGGCATAGAGAGATCAAATCCTAATAGAGAGATCAAATCCTCAAGTGACGAAAGGAAGCTCTTGGGTAGTCAGTGCATCTTTAATTTTATCGGAAAGCCCCTGCCAGAAGGCGGCAACTAGGGCTTCAGTGTTCCACTGAAGTTCAGAGGCTAAGATCCTAAATTGAATGACGTACTGGCCTACAGTATGAGATCCTTGTCGCAGACGGAGGATGCTGGAAGCAAGCGGAGGTCACACGACCTGGTTCATCGAACACACTTCGGAATGTAGAAATGAATTTGGCACTATCTTGTAATATTGGATCGTTCCTCTCCCCACAGAGGGGAGGCCCAAGCCAGGGCTTGTCCTGAGAACAAAGAGATAAGATAGGCCACTCTGGAACGATGGGTAGAAAAATTTTGAGGTTGGAGCTCAAAATGGACTGAACATTGGTTAAGGAAACCCCTACAAGTTTTGGGGTCTCCATCGTACTTTGACGGAGTAGGCAGGTGAAGCGTGGAAGCTATAGACACTGGGATGGCAATGGGGAAACGGAGGAAAGCACAGGAGCTTCAGTAGTAGCTGTCACAGTCTGTCCAGATGTTCCCTTGGGAGGTTAATGAACTGATAACACTGAAGTAACAGCTGTTGGGCGGGCATCCTGTTGCTCCACACGGCTAACCAGATGTTGCAGCATCTCTTTGGCGGTAGGTTCCACATCTGGGGTCTGTCATGGCCTGATCTTACTGTCACGGGGCACTAGGAGTCTTTACCCAGGGATCACCAGATGGTAGGCTTACCAGAGCAATGTAGATGGTAATAGGGTACTCTGGTAGCTGGGTGATCACGGAACATGAAATGATGACCGATGAGATGCTCAGGAAAGTCTATGACTAGCAACACTGGTAATAATGAGGTAATGATACACAAGGAACTGTATGGACAAGGACACGTGAAGGTAGTCAGTGGTCTGCGATAGCAAGTTGTACCACTGCTATAGTGAGGAGGAATGTCCAACAGAAACAAGGAGGTGATGAGAGTCAGCGGTCTGGCGGGTAGCAAGTTGTACCGCTGTCTGAGTGAAGGAATGGAATCCAAGTGGAGGTATCCAGGTAGTCAGTGGTCTGCGGTAGCAAGTTGTACCACTGCTATGTGAGAGGATAATGGAACAGGTGATACCGGAAACAGGGATCAGTGGTCTGACATCAGCAAGTTGTACCACTGAATATATATGTGAGGAGGTGCACGGGGGAAGACTGCAACACAGGATATACACAGGCACCTTATACACGATCCACAGTAATATGCACAATATAGGTATATATATATGTAAATGACTGATCAGGTCTGCAATCTAGAAAGTCTCTTGAAGTAGTCCAGCACAATGATAACACAGTCAATGATGGCAAGAGACTCAGCGGGTAGCAGACTCCAGAGAGAACCAAACACAGTCCAGCAAGATATGCACTACACAGCACAGTCAATGAAAAGTATGCATACCGTGGTTCAGCAGTAGCAGTCAGATGGGATTGCAGCGGTACCTGAGCGGCGTGGAGACCGACTGGATAGGAAGTCCCAGGATAGGAGAAGCAGCGGTCTAGCAGGTGCAGCGCACAGGTGAGTAGACCGACAGGAACACGAATCCACAGGAGTCAGCAACACGTGGAACTGGACTCATAGGAAACCCCAGGAGAATGGAGATGATCCAGCAGAGGGTAGTAGAAGAGATACAAATCCAATGCTGACAGGAGGGTAGAGGCCAGTGGAACACGTGAAGGCGTGGAGAGTGGATCAGCAGGAGATGGACGATAGCGCTGACCACAGCGGCAGGACTCAGCGGCACACGGAGGTAACCAGTAGCAACCACAGGAACCAACAGCGATGGGAAACAGGAGTGCAGCGCAGGGCAGGAGCTGTAGATCACGAAGTGTAGCAGATGGTAATGAAAAGCGGCAGTCTCGAGGAAGTCACAGCAAAGATGAGATGAGAGTGTAGTGCACGGAGGCAGCGGATAGTAATCAGCTGGCAGTCACGATGTTGAACACAGGCGAGTTGCAAGCAGGAGACTGTAGTACACAGAGGCAGCGGATAGTAGTCAGCTGGCAGTCACGATGTTGAACACAGGCGAGTTGCAAGCAGGAGACTGTAGTGCACAGAGGCAGCGGATAGTAATCAGCAACAGACTTGATGAGAAGCAGGTGAGTGAGGTAAAGCTGGAGTGCACGGAGGCAGCGGCTAACAATGAGCAAACAGTCACATTGATATAAAATAACGTTGAAGTGGTGTAGAAGACTGTAGTGCACGGAGGCAGCGGATAGGAATCAGCAAACAGTCATGATGATACAGTTGATGGTAGAAGTGGTATGGAACCACAGTAGTAGAAGTGGTTTGGAAACCACAGGAATCAGCAGCACTGAATACACAAGTAATACAGGAACACCTCAGAGACTCATGAGGAATGAGACTCCAAGATCAGGCCACGTGGTGGTGACCACAGGTGCTTATATAGGGAGGTTGCCTGATCTGCCAATTAAGTTAAAGGGGGTATACACTGAAGTATAGAAAAGGGCTGCGCATGCGCAGACCCTCAGGATGGTGGACGGCCACGGTTCCTAAATGTCCGGGAAGAGGCACTCACGGTCCGGTGAGTGACATCTTGTTTCTCATGACATTTCTAACATTGCCCACAATTATCAACTTTCTAAGTCTTTCTGAGCAAGAGAAATCGCAAAACAGTCATTTCTTCATTGCCGTCCAAAAGCAACGCTTTTTTACACTCCGGTCTCCCTTTCTCTTGGAAACAATGACATACATCAATTCTTTTACATAATTCTGGTTTCTCATGACATTTGCTAACATTGCCCACAATTATCAACTTTCTAAGTCTTTCTGAGCAGGAGAAATCGCAAAACATAGTCATTTCTTACATTGCCGTCCAAAAACAACGCTTTTTTACACTCCGGTCTCCCTTTCTCTTGGAAACAATGACTTACATCAATTCTTTTACATAATTCTTGTTTCTCATGACATTTCTAACATTGCCCACAATTATCAACTTTCTAAGTCTTTCTGAGCAAGAGAAATCGCAAAACAGTCATTTCTTCATTGCCGTCCAGAAACAACGCTTTTTTACACTCCGGTCTCCCTTTCTCTTGGAAACAATTACATACATCAATTCTTTTACATAATTCTTGTTTCTCATGACATTTCTAACATTGCCCACAATTATCAACTTTCTAAGTCCTTTCTGAGCAGGAGAAATCGCAAACATAGTCATTTCTTCATTGGCGTCCAAAAACAACGCTTTTTTACACTCCGGTCTCCCTTTCTCTTGGAAACAATGACTTACATCAATTCTTTTACATAATTCTTATTTCTCATGACATTTCCTAACATTGCCCCACAATTATCAACTTTCTAAGTCTTTCTGAGCAAGAGAAATCGCAAAACAGTCATTTCTTCATTGCCGTCCAAAAACAACGCTTTTTTACACTCCTGTCTCCCTTTTCTCTTGGAAACAATGACTTACATCAATTCTTTTACATAATTCTTGTTTCTCATGACATTTCTAACATTGCCCACAATTATCAACTTTCTAAGTCCTTTCTGAGCAAGAGATATCGCAAAACAGTCATTTCTTCATTGGCGTCCAAAAATAACGCTTTTTTACACTCCTGTCTCCCTTTCTCTTGGACAACCAATGACTTACATCAATTCTTTTACATAATTCTTGTTTCTCATGACATTTCTTACATTGCCCACAATTATCAACTTTCTAAGTCTTTCTGAGCAGGAGAAATCGCAAAACATAGTAATTTCTTCATTGCCGTCCAAAAACAACGCTTTTTTACACTCCTGTCTCCCTTTCTCTTGGAAACAATGACTTACATCAATTCTTTTACATAATTCTTGTTTCTCATGACATTTCTAACATTGCCCACAATTATCAACTTTCTAAGTCTTTCTGAGCAAGAGAAATCGCAAAAAAGTCATTTCTTCATTGGCCGTCCAAAAACAACGCTTTTTTCACTCCGGTCTCCCTTTCTCTTGGAAACAATGACATACATCAATTCTTTTACATAATTCTTGTTTCTCATGACATTTCTAACATTGCCCACAATTATCAACTTTCTAAGTCCTTTCTGAGCAGGAGGAAATCGCAAAACATAGTCATTTTCTGCATTGGCGTTCAAAAACAACGCTTTTTTAAACTCCCGGTCTCCTCCTTTCTCTTGGAAACAATGACTTACATCAATTCTTTTACATAATTCTTGGTTTCTCATGACATTTCTAACATTGCCCACAATTATCAACTTTCTAAGTCTTTCTGAGCAAGAGAAATCGCAAAACAGTCATTTCTTCATTGCCGTCCAAAAACAACGCTTTTTACACTCCGGTCTCCCTTCTCTTGGAAACAATGACTTACATCAATTCTTTTACATAATTCTTGTTTCTCATGACATTTCTTACATTGCCCACAATTATCAATTTTTCTAAGTCTTTCTGAGCAGGAGAAATCGCAAAACATAGGTCATTTCTTCATTGCCGTCCAAAAACAACGCTTTTTTACACTCCTGTCTCCCTTTCTCTTGGAAACAATGACTTACATCAATTCTTTTACATAATTCTTGTTTCTCATGACATTTCTAACATTGCCCACAATTATCAACTTTCTAAGTCTTTCTGAGCAAGAGAAATCGCAAAACAGTCATTTCTTTATTGCCGTCCAAAAACAACGCTTTTTTACACTCCGGTCTCCCTTTCTCTTGGAAACCATGACTTACATCAATTCTTTTACATAATTCTTGTTTCTCATGACATTTCTAACATTGCCCACAATTATCAACTTTCTAAGTCTTTCTGAGCAGGAGAAATCGCAAAACATAGTCATTTCTTCATTGCCGTCCAAAAACAACGCTTTTTTACACTCCTGTCTCCCTTTCTCTTGGAAACAATGACTTACATCAATTCTTTTACATAATTCTTGTTTCTCATGACATTTCTAACATTGCCCACAATTATCAATCTATCTAAGTCTTTCTGAGCAGGAGAAATCGCAAAACATAGTCATTTCTTCATTGGCGTTCAAAAACAACGCTTTTTTTACACTCCGGTCTCCCTTTCTCTTGGAAACAATGACTTACATCAATTCTTTTACATAATTCTTGTTTCTCATGACATTTCTAACATTGCCCACAATTATTCAACTTTCTAAGTCTTTCTGAGCAAGAGAAATCGCAAAACAGTCATTTCTTCATTGCCGTCCAAAAACAACGCTTTTTACACTCCGGTCTCCCTTTCTCTTGGAAACAATGACTTACATCAATTCTTTTACATAATTCTTGTTTCTCATGACATTTCTTACATTGCCCACAATTATCAATTTTCTAAGTCTTTCTGAGCAGGGAGAAATCGCAAAACATAGTCATTTCTTCATTGCCGTCCAAAAACAACGCTTTTTTACACTCCTGTCTCCCTTTCTCTTGGAAACAATGACTTACATCAATTCTTTTACATAAATTCTTGTTTCTCATGACATTTCTAACATTGCCCACAATTATCAACTTTCTAAGTCTTTCTGAGCAAGAGAAATCGCAAAAAACAGTCATTTCTTCATTGCCGTCCAAAACAACGCTTTTTTACACTCCGTCTCCCTTTCTCTTGGAAACAATGACATACATCAATTCTTTTACATAATTCTTGTTTCTCATGACATTTCTAACATTGCCCACAATTATCAACTTTCTAAGTCTTTCTGAGCAGGAGAAATCGCAAAACATAGTCATTTCTTCATTGCCGTCCAAAAAACAACGCTTTTTTACACTCCGGTCTCTCTTTCTCTTGGAAACAATGACTTACATCAATTCTTTTACATAATTCTTGTTTCTCATGGACATTTCTAACATTGCCCACAATTATCAACTTTCTAAGTCTTTCTGAGCAAGAGAAATCGCAAAACAGTCATTTCTTCATTGCCGTCCAAAAACAACGGCTTTTTTACACTCCGGTCTCCCTTTCTCTTGGAAACAATGACTTACATCAATTCTTTTACATAATTCTTGTTTCTCATGACATTTCTTACATTGCCCACAATTATCAACTTTCTAAGTCTTTCTGAGCAGGAGAAATCGCAAAACATAGTCATTTCATCATTGCCGTCCAAAAACAACGCTTTTTTACACTCCTGTCTCCCTTTCTCTTGGAAACAATGACTTACATCAATTCTTTTACATAATTCTTGTTCTCATGACATTTCTAACATTGCCACACAATTATCAACTTTCTAAGTCTTTCTGAGCAAGAGAAATCGCAAAACAGTCATTTCTTCATTGCCGTCCAAAAACAACGCTTTTTTACACTCCGGTCTCCCTTTCTCTTGGAAACAATGACTTACATCAATTCTTTTACATAATTCTTGTTTCTCATGACATTTCTTACATTGCCCACAATTATCAACTTTCTAAGTCTTTCTGAGCAGGAGAAATCGCAAAACATAGTCATTTCTTCATTGGCGTTCAAAAACAACGCTTTTTTACACTCCGGTCTCCCTTTCTCTTGGAAACAATGACTTACATCAATTCTTTTACATAATTCTTGTTTCTCATGACATTTCTAACATTGCCCACAATTATCAACTTTCTAAGTCTTTCTGAGCAAGAGAAATCGCAAAACAGTCCATTTCTTCATTGCCGTCCAAAAACAACGCTTTTTTACACTCCGGGTCCTCCCTTTCTCTTGGAAACAATGACTTACATCAATTCTTTTACATAATTCTTGTTTCTCATGACATTTCTTACATTGCCCACAATTATCAACTTTCTAAGTCTTTCTGAGCAGGAGAAATCGCAAAACATAGTCATTTCTTCATTGCCGTCCAAAAACAACGCTTTTTTACACTCCTGTCTCCCTTTCTCTTGGAAACAATGACTTACATCAATTCTTTTACATAATTCTTGTTTCTCATGACATTTCTAACATTGCCCACAATTATCAACTTTCTAAGTCTTTCTGAGCAAGAGAAATCGCAAAACAGTCATTTCTTCATTGGCCGTCCTAAAACAACGCTTTTTTACACTCCGGTCTCCCTTTCTCTTGGAAACAATGACTTACATCAATTCTTTTACATAATTCTTGTTTCTCATGACATTTCTTACATTGCCCACAATTATCAACTTTCTAAGTCTTTCTGAGCAGGAGAAATCGCAAAACAGTCATTTCTTCATTGCCGTCCAAAAACAACGCTTTTTTACACTCCGGTCTCCCTTTCTCTTGGAAACAATGACTTACATCAATTCTTTTACATAATTCTTGTTTCTCATGACATTTCTTACATTGCCCCACAATTATCACTTTTCTAAGTCTTTCTGGAGCAGGAGAAATCGCAAAACATAGTCATTTCTTCATTGCCGTCCAAAAACAACGCTTTTTTACACTCCTGTCTCCCTTTCTCTTGGAAACAATGACTTACATCAATTCTTTTACATAATTCTTGTTTCTCATGACATTTCTAACATTGCCCACAATTATCAACTTTCTAAGTCTTTCTGAGCAAGAGAAATCGCAAAACAGTCATTTCTTCATTGCCGTCCAAAAACAACGCTTTTTTACACTCCGGTCTCCCTTTCTCTTGGAAACAATGACTTACATCAATTCTTTTACATAATTCTTGTTTCTCATGACATTTCTTACATTGCCCACAATTATCAACTTTCTAAGTCTTTCTGAGCAGGAGAAATCGCAAAACATAGTCATTTCTTCATTGCCGTCCAAAAACAACGCTTTTTTACACTCCGGTCTCCCTTTCTCTTGGAAACAATGACTTACATCAATTCTTTTTCATAATTCTTGTTTCTCATGACATTTCTAACATTGCCCACAATTATCAACTTTCTAAGTCTTTCTGAGCAAGAGAAATCGCAAAACAGTCATTTCTTCATTGCCGTCCAAAAACAACGCTTTTTTACACTCGGTCTCCCTTTTCTCTTGGAAACAATGACTTAAATCAATTCTTTTACATAATTCTTGTTTCTCATGACATTTCTAACATTGCCCACAATTATCAACTTGCTTCTAAGTCTTTCTGAGCAAGAGAAATCGCAAAACAGTCATTTCTTCATTGCCGTCCAAAAACAATGCTTTTTTACAGCCCGGTCTCCCTTTCTCTTGGAAACAATGACTTACATCAATTCTTTTACATAATTCTTGTTTCTCATGACATTTCTAACAGTGCCCACAATTATCAACTTCTAAGTCTTTCTGAGCAATGAGAAATCGCAAAACAGTCATTTCTTCATTGCCGTCCAAAAGCAACGCTTTTTACACTCCGGTCTCCCTTTCTCTTGGAAAAAATGACATACATCAATTCTTTTACATAATTCTTGTTTCTCATGACATTTCTAACATTGCCCACAATTATCAACTTTCTAAGTCTTTCTGAGCAGGAGAAATCGCAAAACATAGTCATTTCTTCATTGCCGTCCAAAAACAACGCTTTTTTACACTCCGGTCTCCCTTTCTCTGGAACAATGACTTACATCAATTCTTTTACATAATTCTTGTTTCTCATGACATTTCTAACATTGCCCACAATTATCAACTTTCTAAGTCTTTCTGAGCAAGAGAAATCGCAAAACAGTCATTTCTTCATTGGCGTCCAAAAACAACGCTTTTTACACTCCTGTCTCCCTTCTCTTGGAAACAATGACTTACATCAATTCTTTTACATAATTCTTGTTTCTCATGACATTTCTTACATTGCCCAACAATTATCAACTTTCTAAGTCTTTCTGAGCAGGAGAAATCGCAAAACATAGTCATTTCTTCATTGGCGTCCAAAAACAACGCTTTTTTTACACTCCGGTCTCCCTTTCTCTTGGAACAATGACTTACATCAATTCTTTTTCATAATTCTTGTTTTCTCATGACATTTCTAACATTGCCCACAATTATCAACTTTCTAATTCTTTCTGAGCAGGAGAAATCGCAAAACATAGTCATTTCTTCATTGGCGTTCAAAAACAACGCTTTTTTACACTCCGGTCTCCCTTTCTCTTGGAAACAATGACTTACATCAATTCTTTTACATAATTCTTGTTTCTCATGACATTTCTAACATTGCCCACAATTATCAACTTTCTAAGTCCTTTCTGAGCAAGAGAAATCGCAAAACAGTCATTTCTTCATTGCCGTCCAAAAACAACGCTTTTTTACACTCCGGTCTCCCTTTCTCTTGGAAACAATGACTTACATCAATTCTTTTACATAATTCTTGTTTCTCATGACATTTCTTACATTGCCCACAATTATCAATTTTCTAAGTCTTTCTGAGCAGGAGAAATCGCAAAACATAGTCATTTCTTCATTGCCGTCCAAACAACGCTTTTTTACACTCCTGTCTCCCTTTCTCTTGGAAACAATGACTTACATCAATTCTTTTACATAATTCTTGTTTCTCATGACATTTCTAACATTGCCCACAATTATCAACTTTCAAAGTCTTTCTGAGCAGAGAAATCGCAAAACAGTCCATTTCTTCATTGCCGTCCAAAAACAACGCTTTTTTACCACTCCGGTCTCCCTTTCTCTTGAAACAATGACTTACATCAATTCTTTTTCATAATTCTTGTTTCTCATGACATTTCTAACATTGCCCTCAATTATCAACTTTCTAAGTCTTTCTGAGCAAGAGAAATCGCAAACAGTCATTTCTTCATTGGCGTCCAAAACAACGCTTTTTTACACTCCTGTCTCCCTTTCTCTTGGAAACAATGATTACATCAATCTTTACATAATTCTTGTTTCTCATGACATTTCTAACATTGCCCACAATTATCAACTTTCTAAGTCTTTCTGAGCAGGAGAAATCGCAAACATAGTCATTTCTTCATTGGCAGTTCAAAAACAACGCTTTTTTACACTCCGGTCTCCCTTTCTCTTGGAAACAATGACTTACATCAATTCTTTTACATAATTCTTGTTTCTCATGACATTTCTAACATTGCCCACAATTATCAACTTTCTAAGTCTTTCTGAGCAAGAGAAATCGCAAAACAGTCATTTCTTCATTGCCGTCCAAAAACAACGCTTTTTTTACACTCTGGTCTCCCTTTCTCTTGGAAACAATGACTTACATCAATTCTTTTACATAATTCTTGTTTCTCATGACATTTCTTACATTGCCCACAATTATCAACTTTCTAAGTCTTTCTGAGCAGGAGAAATCGCAAAACATAGTCATTTCTTCATTGCCGTCCAAAAACAACGCTTTTTTACACTCCTGTCTCCCTTTCTCTTGGAAACAATGACTTACATCAATTCTTTTACATAATTCTTGTTTCTCATGACATTTCTAACATTGCCCACAATTATCAACTTTCTAAGTCTTTCTGAGCAAGAGAAATCGCAAAACAGTCATTTCTTCATTGCCGTCCAAAAACAACGCTTTTTTACACTCCGGTCTCCCTTTCTCTTGGAAACAATGACTTACATCAATTCTTTTACATAATTCTTGTTTCTCATGACATTTCTTACATTGCCCACAATTATCAACTTTCTAAGTCTTTCTGAGCAGGAGAAATCGCAAAACATAGTCATTTCTTCATTGCCGTCCAAAAACAACGCTTTTTTACACTCCGGTCTCCCTTTCTCTTGGAAACAATGACTTACATCAATTCTTTTTCATAATTCTTGTTTCTCATGACATTTCTAACATTGCCCACAATTATCAACTTTCTAAGTCTTTCTGAGCAAGAGAAATCGCAAAACAGTCATTTCTTCATTGCCGTCCAAAAACAACGCTTTTTTACACTCCGGTCTCCCTTTCTCTTGGAAACAATGACTTAAATCAATTCTTTTACATAATTCTTGTTTCTCATGACATTTCTAACATTGCCCACAATTATCAACTTTCTAAGTCTTTTCTGAGCAAGAGAAAATCGCAAAACAGTTCATTTCTTCATTGCCGTCCAAAAACAATGCTTTTTTACAGCCCGGTCTCCCTTTCTCTTGGAAACAATGACTTACATCAATTCTTTTACCATAATTCTTGTTTCTCATGACATTTCTAACATTGCCCACAATTATCAACTTTCTAAGTCTTTCTGAGCAAGAGAAATCGCAAAACAGTCATTTCTTCATTGCCGTCCAAAAGCAACGCTATTTTACACTCGGTCTCCCTTTCTCTTGGAAAAAATGACATACATCAATTCTTTTACATAATTACTTGTTTCTCATGACATTTCTAACATTGCCCCACAATTATCAACTTTCTAAGTCTTTCTGAGCAGGAGAAATCGCAAAACATAGTCATTTCTTCATTGCCGTCCAAAAACAACGCTTTTTTACACTCCGGTCTCCCTTTCTCTTGGAAACAATGACTTACATCAATTCTTTTACATAATTCTTGTTTCTCATGACATTTCTAACATTGCCCACAATTAACAACTTTCTAAGTCTTTCTGAGCAAGAGAAATCGCAAAACAGTCATTTCTTCATTGGCGTCCAAAAACAACGCTTTTTTACACTCCTGTCA